>NC_140704.1:71340000-71360000 GCF_050655825.1 Lonchura striata
ACCTGCCTGTTGGAGCAGTGAGTTAATGCCTTGGTTTGCTTTCCTTAGAATCATAGACTCTGTTGAGTTAGAAGGGACACATCAGGATCATGGAGTCCAACTCCTGGCACAAGAGCCACACCAGGTGCTTGAGAGCTTGTTCAAACACTTCTTGAATTCTATCAGGCTTGGTGCTGTGACCACTTCCCTGGGGAGCCTGTTCCAGTGCTCACCCATCCTCTGCGGAAAAACCTTTTCCTGGTATCCAACATAAACCTTCCCTGACTCAGCTTCATACTGTTTCCTCTTGTTTCTGGCCAAAAGAGTGAGAAGACCCATACAGACCTTTCTGTTCCCCCTCCTGAGGAAGTTTCTGCAGTTTTTCTATTTTAGTTTCACAAATGGACCAAGTTCTGGTGTCACACCACTGACTTTATTGGCATGCCCATATTTATATTCTAGTTTAAAAGAAAAGAAAATAGGTATTTTGAACATAACTATAATATTTGCAAGCTTGGCTTTTAAAAGCCACCAAATTCACTTTTTCATTTAGGAATTAGATTTTTTAATCCTATTTTTGGCATTATGTCAATAAATGATCTAGAGTTTAAAAGATTAAAGGGAATTAAGGGTGTTGCCCAGTGACCAGCAACAAAATCATACACTAATCAACACTTTAAGCCAATAATCTACCTATATCACCTTTGTCAGACACAGGAAGGGAGGGGGAATTTCCCCTAAACTTATAGCGAAATAATATATGGCCAAACTAAGAGTTTGAGTTGGAGGGTAAAACTCCTGTCCCAGTAAATTAAAAAAGTTTGTTTTTTTATGCTAATTTTTATAAAAAGTTGTTCAGTAATTAAAGAAAAAATTCTTTTAAAGATGGCTTTCTATGACTATATATTCCATCAGCAACTATATGCAAAAGTCCTAACTTTCTCAATTTTTTAGTGCTCTGCAGGGATTCCTATTTTAGGCCACAGTGCTGAGGAAAAAAATGTTCTGGAGCAGATTTAAACATCTATAAGTAATAGTCTATTAAAAACAGGGATTTGAGCAACTCTTACTCTTGTGCTTTGATAGAACTCCACTGTATCAAAATCACAGAGGTTTTACAGGAATCACAAGCCAATTTCCAACATCAAGAACTTTTTCTTTGACACATCTAATATCAGGCTATCTCCACACTGTGCTCACACACCCTTTTCATTTTTTCCTTCCTGCTTCATTGTGGTAATTGTCCTTGTCTGCTGTTGGTTTATAGCTTAACTCCAGCAGCACTGTGCCAGTGCATGTGGTGCTTAGAAAGAATCAGCACCTCAAAGAAAGTCTGTTAAGGGGTAACTGGATAGTCAGCTAGCTGTGACAGAACCAAAAATCCTGACATTTTGAACTCTTTCTAGGAAGATGAGCCCACTTCTGTTCTCAACAAGGAAGATTAATTTATCCCAGCATTTACTTCCCTCCTTCCCCTGCCATTTGTGGCAAGGTGGAAGCAAATGTCTAGCATACACATTCTTTCCCCAGCTGGATTCAGGTATAAAACTTTCTGACAAGAAACAGTAGTAAAGGGACCAAACCTAGCTCTGAAGATGAACTTAAGGCCCTTGAAATCTGTAGCATGCCAAGATAGCTTTATAATTTTTTTTGTTTTAATTTAAACTAAAAAAAAAAACATAGAAGGATGGGCTGCTGAGATCATCTGTCACACCATCTGTGGTTGCCTAGCAGAATTACTCCAGCCTTGAGCTGGAGGAGCTCCCAATTGCAGCTGAACTGCAGTTGGGGATTTTATTAATACATCTCTCATTTATATAGCACCTTTCACTCTCAAGGATCCCAAAGTACTTGTTAAAGGATAAAGTTGAGGACTGAAGACTGCTAAAGGAGGAGAAGTTAGAAAATTTCCTCCCTCCTGACCAGTGACTTCAAAACTTCTTACTAAAGAAAGCATTTATTGCTGAATTTGTTATTCTCTTTCATTCCTCTCAGTTTGGCTCAATGGGAGGTTGTGACCTTTGGGGCATCGTGCAGCCTTGAACTGATTTGTCCCTGCAGAGACAATTGCAGATATGCCTGGGTTTTTTCTATTGTGTGTATGATTGACATGATTTGTAAGCATTGGTTATAAAGCTTTTTATACATATATGTATATATGTATATATAAACACACATATGTATATATATAAACACCTATGTTTATATATATTTAGAGCACAGAAAATAACAAGTGGGAGAAACAACTGTGATCAGCTGACATTCAGGAAAATTAAAAATAAAGCATGAGGTGTAATCAGTCGTTTTCAGTCAAATGGCATTTAAATCCTTCGCTGATGCATAACCTGCCCCACTGCTTTGCGAGGTGGGAGGACAGGTGATATGTCAGCTGTGCTGTGCCATGTAACTACAGTAGAAGGGCTGCATTAATGACAGACACAAGAGTTTGGATGAATGTTAACATGCTGCTAT
Organism: Lonchura striata; assembly: GCF_050655825.1. Classification (NCBI taxonomy): domain Eukaryota; kingdom Metazoa; phylum Chordata; class Aves; order Passeriformes; family Estrildidae; genus Lonchura; species Lonchura striata. The sequence continues at coordinate 71,342,452 of NC_140704.1, forward strand.
TTCCATGCTGAGATGAAGTAGCAGGGCCTGGATTTATCATTAAAAGAGACCCAAGAGGCTCTCACTGAGCCAGCTGCTAAGGCCCTAAAACATATGTCTCACCCTTCAGCTGTTCATCAATACAAAAGGCTTCCATCTCAAAGCACTTGACCTTGTTAGCCTCAGCAGTGTCAGTGATATTTTCAACAGGGAGACAATAGATCAAGTATGAAGAAGAGATTCTCTTAAGGGAAGTGTGTACAGTCCCTGGCAAAATGAATGTAGAATTGTAGCCTATGGCTCCTATTTCTGATGTCTGTGGTTTGTAAAGGAGATAAACTACTACTCTTTTTCAAAACAGCAGTAAACAACTGAAAAAAAATCAATAAAATAAAAATATGGCAGTGTCAAATAAATTAGCTCACTAGATTCCGAAATTTCCTAGCCTTCATCCATGCCCCCCACACTGGTCTTTGTGTTCTTACTAATTTCAAAGGAAGTGCAGCTTGAGTAAGGGCTGAGTGGGGAGTTCTGAAACCAGAGAGAATAACTGTAAGAATTACAACGGCAGTATCACCCTGACATTTGCAGGTAGCATTAAAGGATGGTGCCAGTGTGAGAGTGCTTTAGCAGATACACTGCTCTTAGGAAGGATACTGCATCCTCTCAGGTGCACATGGGTTAGTTCTTGTAGTCCCTTCACTCTCTGCATTTCCCAAAAGCATAGTAAAGCAGAGTTAATAGGATTTTTCCATAATGGAAAGAATCACCATTTTCCTCCAAGTCTATCCATTAAGGTCTTCCCCCAACTATGATTTTGTGAGGGTAGTTTGTATGTATGGAATTTGTGTGTAAACATATATATTTATATTTTTCTCTATAACATAGAGAAAAGGTATATAACACAGCTTTTATTACACAGCTGCATAACACTAACCTTTAAAAATATCCCAAATGTACCATTCCATATTTTAAATATCTGCCTTGGAAGGATGGAGGTTGAAAAAAAATACAAAGCATAAGAAGAAAAAAAAAAGGAATTACACATGTTAGGTTGCTTAACGCTGTGCCAGAAGGCACTTGGATACAGTGAGTCTGAGCACAGTCTGAAACTTCCACATGATGTAACTGAGCTGGACCTTCAAAATTATGCATTTATAGAAAAAATTTTAAAATTGCAAGAATTGTTGGTTTGGTTTTTTTTTTGTTTGTTTGTTTTTTTTGGGTGAGGGTATTGTTTTAACTTGTCTTCTTGATGGCAAGTCAGGTGGTTTTCCCAGTGCCTGTAAAGTAAATGTGTGCCCTTTAAGGACTATGGGGCACACACAGCTGCCCTCTTCAGCTCTGATTATAGAAAAACAGTCTTTTAACCTGTCACTGTCATGTAGCAAATGCATCCAGGAGAATGCCAGCTGAAGCACATGTATGGAGCATGCCATCACTGTGACAGCTTCTGGGATGATGCTGTGGCTGGGAATTTGGAAAGGGGTGGGATGCTCTTCTCTCCCTGGTTCCTGGAGTTCCAGTGTGGAGCTGCTAGGAGGAGGGAGGCTTGACCAGGACACCTGTGAATCACAAGAAAACAAGCTGCAGTGGTTGTTGTGCTGAGCTGCATCTTTAAAGGTTGTGGGGAGCCCAGTGGTGACTTGTTACCAGGACCTGCAGAGTTTCTAGGCTGGATTTTTAGGGCAGGGAGCCTCTAGGATGGGACTCTCAAAAGAAGCATGAGCAGTGCCCTTTGCTCTTGCCTGCTCTGGCATGTATGCTTCAAACACCCCTGGTCAGGATGCAGGCCAGGGCCAGGTAGAGCAGCACACCCCAAAGAGCATCAGGAGATGAATTGCTGGACCCATGTGTCAAACTGCCCGAGGGGCAGGATGACACTGACTCAACCTCCAACTTTTCCTGGCTCTTGCATTTCTCATACACATCTCCCTTCTCATGAGCAAAAAGGGAAAGCTACAGGCCTACTCGGTTGCACATGCATCCAATGTGAGAAATCAGTTCAGCTGACTAGGAACAAAAGAACTGGAGATGAAGACAACAGTTTCTAAAGGGGCACAGCAGATTAGGTTTGTAATCCCCCAGCTGCCAAAAACTTCTTCCAATTTCTTGAGCAGAACTGTTCAGCAGCCTTGAGGATGGCGGAGTAGTTATTTAAGAAGCAGTGTTGCAGCTTTCATTCTTTCTAAATGCAAAATCATACTTGAAAAGAATGTGAACATTACTTTGATAGTTAATGCAGAAAGCAGATACAACAATTTTTTGTGGGATAATTTAATGTATCTTCCACTTTTTTCTTTCATAGAGAAGTGATTTAATGATGTGTGAAGTCTGACAAGTAAATATCTTTAATGGTTCTCACCACAATGAACATTGAAAATAGCTCTTTTTCATACAATACGATTATGTATTAGATAACAGCTGGGAACTTATAATGTGGAAGAGATCAATTCCACAAGCTGCAGAGCACCTGAATTTTTCATTGGAGCTGATAGAAGTTGGAAGTACTCAGTGCTTCAGAAGAAGTTTCCAGTACCCTCCAGGATTGATTTTACAAAATAATTTGTTTCTTGAGCTGCAATTTAGTTATTGTTATGTTAACACCTCAGTCTCTTAATGTAAAGTAGCTGCAAAAGGAGGAAAAGTATCTTGAGTGAAGATCACTCTACTAGTGATTAAAATACTTTATGGTATCAAGGTGAATATTATTCAAGAAAGAATATATTGCATAAAACTATGGCCTAATAAATAATAATAAATTAAAATAGTATATCAGGAATACATGTTGCAGAAGTAGTGTTCTTAAATATAGCATGAAGTTTCTAAAAATCTTTTTATAGTATTAGAAAAATTCAGGTCACTAAAGCCAAATACAATTATTGCTTCTAGTAAGTAAAGTTTATCCTATTCTGCTGACAGACTGTGAAATTAGAGTAATTATAATCAAATATATTTTAAGCAGTTGTAGAAATTTAGACATATGATATATGTATGAAAAAAAGTCTCAAACCTCAGATCCAATACTTTTTTTTTTTTTTTTTTTTATTCTGGAAAGCAAAAATTTAACTAGAGAAAAGGAAAGAGAAAGGATAAAAAATTATAAGATCATATAACTGTACATAGAAACAAATGTCTGTCTTGAAACACACCTAGAGGTATTTGAAATAGAAGGTATTGTTTACATAGTAGTGCTGCCTCAGAAAAGGAAAACTAATGTCAAAAATTATGAGCTACTTACCACCTTCCATTCATGTCAGTGCCTGAAGTCAAGAGTCATGACACTTCAGAGTATACCTTCAAGGCTGTCTCAGCTTAGCTGCCTGGGGAATTAAATTAAAACTGTAATATGTGTTTAGTGGCTTTGTAAGTACTTTCTTATGATTTCAGGTTAGAATAAAATTATTCCTGCTACCTGAACCTGTCAATAGATCTTGCAAACTTCTCTCATGTTGCCTTTCTGTTGAAATGAGAATAAACTGAGGAACACAAAATTGGAGGACGAGAGTAGTGATGGCATTGGGTGCCTGCTTTGGTTTTGCATGGCCATGGACAGTGAGCAGGTAGGACTGTCTCCCTGGGTTCCTGTGCCTGCTTCCCCATAGGGATCTCACACTGGAAAAATAAGAAGGAAGGCCAGGGGACACTGCACCCTCACTGTGGATAGAGGTCCAGCTTGGGAGCATAGGTGCACCATCTATTAGATTTAGCTGTCCCCTTTCTGCAGAGTTGCTTTCTTTTAGCTGCAGCCTTGGGGTCTTAAACCAACCCCAGCTGCATTCTCAGGCCCTAGAAGTAGAGAAGAGGATGAATTTTAATGTGACATGCCAAAACATGCCTCCATTAGATTTTCTCCTTGGCTGGGTGGAGCATCTGCCCTATCCTGTCATGCCATGCCATGCTGTCAGTCCCTCAGATGGCTCAGAGAGAGAAAAACTGCTCTTCCTCAGGAAGAGGGATGAGAAGTGCATGCTTCAGTTTGGTGGGAAAATAGACAAAAATATCCTTTACAAGTACGTTCTGTCCCAGGGAAAATTCTGCTGAGTATGCTGTATCCTTTGCTTTCTTTTGGGGCCTGCACTGAATGGGAAGGGGTAGGGGAAAGCTTCTGGCATTCAGAAATCTTCCAGTGAGCACTTTTAAAAGGAAACATATAGATGGTCTCCTTGTTCCTTGTTTCTTAGGGTGTACCCAGCTGAAGAGTAAAATATTAACTTATCTGTGGAGACAAGTGTTGATCTGAAGTTCCTCTAAGAGACCTTATATATTAGCTACTAAATCTACATCCACTTTTTTGGTCCTATTTGGTCTTCTATCCAGAAGTGATGGAAAAAACATAAATATTTGTCATTTTCTTTGAATAAACTCTCAGTCTTTCTAATTTCTACTCATTGCAGGATCTGGCAATCCTTACAGATAGTACAGACACAATTTTACATATTATTAGTTTAAAAACCAAATTCTTAATTACATGTTTTTTCCCTCTTTAGGAAATGTTCCACAGTAGGTAAACAGACTGAGAGAATACTTTGCAGTGCTTGAAAGTGATTGACGCTCTATATTCACTGCTTCTTGTTTCTACAGATTCCTCTATGTCCTTACTCTCCATTGCAGGAATAATTTCCTTACTCCTACCATCTGCCTGACATCATATGCATATTTGAGACGTTTTAATTTTGAATCAGTTTTACTACTTGCTTGTATTCCTTTTGGCCCTTACTTTCAGTAAGCAGGACAGCAGAGTTACTGCAATCTCTTCCCAGGGGCAAATGACCTGCCAGGACAGTACGGACACCTGAACCCTCCAGGACCACTGGCCTTCAGCTTTGGCCTCATTTCTAATACTAAAAAAAAGGAGCTTTTCTGGCATGTCTTGCCAGCTTTGGTGTGTCTGTGTGTTGAGGCAGCATGGCTGCTTCTTGGTGATGGCAAATCTACTGCAGTATGTCTAGGTTCTGCTGAGCTGAGACAGAGACATTTATACTTATAAATTTATACAAAAACAGGCTATTTCTTCATCTGTATAGCATGTTATGGAAGGAATAAGTGAATTTATATATTTTACACTTGCCTTTAAATTATTTTCTGACAGACACTTGTTTTGCTAACGGAAAAAAACCTGAATAGGTTAAACTTTCCTTCATTTTCTGACTTCTTAATTCTTGTGTGCATTTTGTCAAGCACCCTATTTTTTTCTTGGCTTCTACGTGCTGACACAGCACCAGTTTTCTTGTCTAATTTTATAAACTGTTCAGCCATGCTATTATTCACTGTTTTCTTTTAATTATGTATTCTTGTTAACCTCTTTATCCTTTCAAAGTTGCAGATTGTGATTGACATGTAGTATTAATTAAGGCATATAATTTATGACATTGGAGCTTGAAATTAATAAGTGACAATACAATTACATGGTTTGCCTAATTGTCCTTCAGTAATATATAGATTGACACTTACCACAGCATTCAAAGTTAAAAGCTCTCAAACAGATAGTACAGCTGAATACAATCACCAGCAAATCTAAAGTAAAAAGATCCATTGTAAGGAACAGGCTATTGGGAAAAAAAATCAGAGTGGCCTTGTTTTATTAAAATCTGTGTGCATGGGTCAATCTCAGAATTAAATTAAAAGTGTTATTTCCATGACTTTTAATTGCAAACAACTTTTTTTCTTAAAATTTTTTATTTTTTATTAATTGCAAATAAAATTTTCAAGTTCATTAAGATTTCCATTTCAAATCTCTACTCCTGTCTGGCAAAGTGCTAGTATGTCCAACAGTAACGCTTGTTATTGTTGGTCCTATCCACATCACTGTAGTTTTCTTTACACGTCTGTACAGTCATCTAAATATTGGCAGCTTACTGTTTATAAGAACACCACTCTTTTTCAATAGCATAGATTATGGTCCTGCAACTGCTGAAGAATATGAGATGTACTATTTGGGTGAGCACTCTTAGTAGAATTGTGACTTTGAAATGTAATTTCCAATTACATCCTATTCTTTAACAGCAAGCATTCCCTTGAGATCAATATTTTTGTCATCTGGTCCCCTGACACTGTGATAATGCCCATAAAATTTTGACTAATTTTGTGAAAAGTATAAACATATGCCATGTGTAGATGAGACTTTTAGGTTATTCTACTTGAAATCCCTTTGGTTTTGTTTTGTGGAAATTCCTAGCTTTGTGTTATGTCAAAGAAACTGGTGACCTGCAGTATATACTTCCATTTTAGACTTTTCAATGTTAACTTCTAGAGAAAAGAGCTTTAAGAATATAAGAACTATTTTAGTCAGAATACTTTTAAACAGAATTATTCATGTTAAGCAAAATACTGTTATTGGAAATTTAGTTTATTGCCAAATATCAGAAAAAAGTACCTCAAATAAGGAAAGAGCCAAAGTGACTTTCCAAATATTTTTAATGTAGATGAACTATTAGCACACCTTGAAATAGAGTGCCTAGAGCAAGATTCACCAAGATCCATTACCCTGATGAATTTGTACATGAAAATCATGAAAAGAGAAAAGCAGATTGAAAAATCTTATACTGTATATCTGCCTATTTTGCTATAATCTTTCACTCTGAAGTGGTAGAGCACAAATTATAGATATCTCACATATGAATCTCTGCAAGCCCTGGGGAAGCAAGCTAGTGAGAGAAAGAAAGTAGTGACAACTGGCTGAGCTGCTCTTCCCACACTCAGCGCAGATGGATACCAAGAAGGGAAAAAGTGATAGATGATTCCATGACCTTGTAAAATGCTGGACTGCAACACTATGAACATAGGGACACGCATGGTTCTGGTTTCCTGTGGGAAGGTCCATGCTTTCCACTAGTTTTGCATCTTTGAAATTACTTTTATCTGTATTCCTTGCAGATAAGCAAGGAAAAATACCTCCTTAATAAAAGCTGGTCTTCCTTGGTGACATATCTTGATATCTAAGGAAAACACAAAATATTATATTTGATATGAAAGCAATTAACATTTGTAAGATGTAATGAAACAGAAATATGAAACAGAATACCATTCCTTGTGATGATATTATTCTTATTTCCTAAAATACTTTAGAATGAATTTTAAGAATTTGATTTTCAGTAGTCCTTTTTGTGTATTAAGGGTTTGAAACAGCACTCGATGAGAGGTTCAGCTAATGGTCATTTGGAAAATCAGTCTAAATTACCAGGTAAAACTGCTGTAGAGGTAGTAGGATGGTTTGTTAAATTTACTGAAATCTCTGTTTTTACAGCATATTTGTAACCATCCTGATATTTGTTTTTGTAATCTGAAGCAGCCAAAGGTAAACTGGGAGGTAAAATTGCCAAACAAGTAATCTCAGAGGAACTATTATAAAAACTTAGATGTCCTAGAGTTATAGAATTACAGAATACACTAGGCTGGGAGGGACCCACAAGGAATATGGAAGTCCAACTCCAGGACCTGCATAGCACCCCACTGGAGTCACATCATGTACCTGAGTACATTGTCCAAAGACTTCTTGAGCCCTGGCAGGATTGATGCTTGATGCTTGATAAGGAGCCTGTTCCAGTGTCCTCTGTGTGAACAGCCTTTTCTTGAAATCCAACCTAACCCTCACCTGACACAACTTTATGCCATAATGACATAGCTTGAACCAAATCTCTTAATGATTTCTGTTCTTTTCTTTGGGGATGATGTGTGGTATGCCAGATAAGTGAGCCAAATTTAACTTACTGAAGACTTTTTGAAGAATTCAGCATGCCCATGTCTTTACTCACTGCATCATTCTGCTCCAGACAGACAGCCCAGCAGAAGGTAATTGTAGGGCTCAGAGTTTGGACTGGAGACAAGGCACAGCTGAGCTGCCTGTGAATAGCACTACACATCTCAGTAAATAATTCTTGATTTCATTGTCATTTCATTGCAGTAGTTAAGGGAGGGTGACTTGGTTAAAACAAATGCAGATTGATTTGTCAAGAAACATGCTTCAACCTTGGGTGCCTATGCATTATGATCAATAATGTTTTGCTTTCTCTGTCCCCTCAAAGAGAATGTGCCTCCAGTTGAAAGGAATACGATTCTCTTCTGCCAGTGACATTTTATAACTGTGGAAGCCCATTTCTGGGAAGCCTTTTTGTTTGATGTTGGCACAGAAATAAAATTCATCAGACATGCAAGATGTGAATGGTCATGTGCATAGACCCTTTCTTTTATAATAGAAAGAGCAGAGATCGATAAAGCTCAGAAGAAGGAAACAGCTGTAAGCAGCCTTGTACTGGGGGTGTAATCCTGATGAATAATGTTGCTGTCATAACAGCAGGGATAATTTAATGCTGACACTTAGCAGCATGATAAATAGCTTGTCAGACATAGGCAGTGACAGAGTCAAGTGAAACTGCCCATGACAAGTTCTGAAATATTAATCTTCTACTAGACTGTGACTGTGCTGAAGGGGCAGCAGTGTACAGAAGACTTGGAAGGGAGGCACTTTGTAATATAAACAAATGTACTTTAGGACAAAATGCTTTTATTGTGCAGAGAAATTTTCCTTTACAAAGGCTACAAAGACCAGATATACTATTTTTGTACAGGACTCTGAACATTTATGCTTTACAACAGTGTGTTTTATTTTCCCAACACATACTCTGATAGAATCTCTCTGAAATATTTCACTCCTTATTGGTAACAGGAATTTGTGTATAGAGGATTTTTGGAGGAGAAATATTAAATGAAAATTCATTCTCTTTTTATATTTTTTTCCCACTAGCCCTTACGTATCCCCTTCTTCCAAGGATTTCTCCAATTTACCTAGGATCTTTAAGGTGAATGTCACATAAGAAATGTGGCAGGGCTCCCTATGCCAAACACCAATTGATTTATGAACTGCTTCTCCATTAAAGATGACCTAGAGTGATGGTGGATGGAACAGGCACTTGATATTCAAACCAGACTATTTATTTAAGTGTAATTTGCTTAATAAAGTACTATGCTGTTTGATCTTTAGGAAGATGGAGTTGTCAACACACTACTCTGAAAATTATGCATCAGGGACTCTTGCGTCCCTTTTGAATACTATGTTGATTACCAAGACTCCTCATGACAGATAAATGTTCAGCTTTCATTCAAGATCAGGGCTGAAATCAATAAAATCTGAGAGGCTGTGGTGAACATGCACTTCGTGAAGATAATGGAAGAATAGAGCATGCCAAGTAATAATGTTCAAGATATTGCACATCATCTTAGAGTGGTGTAAGAGGTGCAACTTCAATGCTATCCAAGGTGCAGTGGTAACAGTAGGAACAAATATTTTCTAAAGTTCACCAGTTTAACATAATAGTTATAATTTGTCTATGGTTACAATCTTAAAGGTGATTTACTTCATTATAAAGATACAGGGCTTAATTGTTACAATTTGCATTGTTGTCTTTAAGTTAATAGTACTCTAATTTCTGTCTTGAAGAGACTGTAAATTGAGTTGCCAGTGGAACATTGGCTCAAGGTCTTATTTATTCATCAATACAGTGTAGATGGAGTGAGAATGATGCATGTTTGGCTCCACAGCCAGCACAGTACCTAAAAGTCTCTTTATGTACCCTGACAACCTATTGCCTTATCAGTATTGAAGAAAGGTGTCTGAACAAGATCTGAAGTGGCTGAAGAAATGCCAGTGTTTTCTGTGGTTTCATTCTCCAACATGTGCATTGGTCAAAGTGCCAAGTTGTGCTGCGCTGAAATCCCAGATGGGAACAAGTACAGTTACGTGAAAGACCATGGGTAGTTGTTCATTAAAGGCAAGGTGAAGTCTGTAAAGAGTTGGATTACAGTTTTTAGTGTAAGAACCATTTCTTTCAATTCAAGGAAGTATGATGAATACAGATTACAGCAGAGCAGATTTCAGAGCAAGTCAAATGAAATGGGAATCTACCTTGGAGCAGAGGGGCTCAGGCTACTTGATGCTCTTTGGGAAAGAGGAGATTGTATTCTGGTTCTGAATGCACCACAGTAAGCATGAGAAATAGAGCTATCCTTGTACCTATATTTTTTAACTTGGTTTTTGTATTAGATATGTATAATATCCTAATAATTCTGTGCTTTAGGGTCTAACTCAAACTGTTGGTATTGACAGGTAACTAACGTACCCAGGTGAAATATATTCTGAAACTATCACAGCAGGATGTATGTGCCTTTTATGCAGCTGCTTTTGTCTCCAGTGGTGGAAAGGTGACCTGTTTTGGGGTCAACTCCAGTATTAAGAGGAAGTTATACTCAGAAGTCACTGTCATAAGCACAGTGTGATGTGACTTACTTCTTGTTCTTGACTTTGAAAAAATGTTTTTTCTGTAAATGCATACAAACTTACAAGGGAGGTTCAGCAGAAAAATTAATCTAATGATTCCAAGACAAGCTTAAAATTTTGCTAAAAAGAATTATAAATACAGCTTTTTACTCTTCTGAGGTATCAGGTTTTCTATATGTAATACAAATGTACCATATTAATTCAATTAACATTTTCTATCATCTTTTTCTATAATGCTTTAATCTAAGTCTTGCCATGTTGAGTTTGGGGATTTTTACTCATTTTACATGTATTTTGTTTTGATTATAGTTTTCATGTTAGTTTCATTAATAATTTTAAAGTGCACACTGAAAAGAGATATATGGTAAACAAATTTTCGGAAGATGGACCCAGGAATCTTTTTTTTTGTCAAGGAGTAAAAGCCAATACCAGCTTAATTTTCAAGTTTTCAGGGTTGTCTATGAGATTGTCATGAAAAAAAAACATTTGCCAAAGCTCAGGCCTAATGAGAATTAATAGTGCTGGTCTGCAGTTTGATAGTTTCTCTGTATATCTGAATTTTTTCATGGTAATAAGGATTTAGCATAATCAGTGATAAGACTGATATTCAGTTTTCTTTATTTTAAAATATTAAATCCAGTTAAAGTAAAAAAAAAAAAATCTAATTAGTTTTTTTTCTGAAGGAAAAATCCAGCAATTTTCAAGAACCTCTCTTTAGTTTCTTACAATTTAGTAGTAACACTTTGAATTCTGGTGTAACAGAAACAACTTGGGCATATTTTGATTTTTTGATTTTTTTTTTTGATTTTTTTTTTTTGTTTTGAAAGGAGAGGAGGGAAAAATCAGTGAATAACATTCGGAGTGACATGAACCTGATGAATCTTTGTGTACCAAACCTAGTACAATTTTTGTGTTGTGTTATCAGCTTAGAGGGATTTACTTGGTATCTCAAACTCAACCAACCATTGAAGTCCCTTTGCTCTCCTCCTCTAAGTAGTAAAAGATACAAAATTGTGGAAAAAAAAAAAATGGAATTTTTCTATTTTGGGAAGCACATTTCCCATTCACTTTAGATGGTAGACCAGGTAGAGGTAAAAAGAATTGTTTTGCCAGAAACATTGAAATGTGGATGTGGAGTTCAAAAGACTACATTAATATTCATGTAGGATGTGAGCCAATGAAATGTAAATTTCTTCCTTGCTTTAATTAGCAGAATATAAGGAGTAGTTGTCTTTTTTTTTTTTTTTTTGACTAATAATGAATGAATAAATTGTATTTCCTTTTGATCAATAATTCCAACCTTTACCCAAGAAACTTCTCAAATTTAAGTTTTTCAAAGCAAATGCCTTTCTTTGAATGGATGTGACTTTGAGGAAGAGTTCCTCACCAGATCAGTTAAGCAGGAAATAAATAATTCTATTGTCCTCATTCAGGGCAAATTTGGGAAAGAACCCCAAAAGGATTCCTCTAGGAATCAGTCAATTGGCCCCTCCCCCGCAACTGATTCGGGAAAGATACCTCCTTGGAGAAAAGTGGAAAAAAACTGTTTATTAAACAAGCAAACTTAAACAATATTAAACAATAAAACTTCTTGCCACTCCAAGAGAGAGACAAACTCAGAAAAATCTCCCAGGCTGCAGCTGGCTCACTCAGTCTCTGATCCGTCCCTCCGGCGCTGGAAATGCCACGGCCCAGGCCTGGAGCTGCTGCTGCTCTTCTGGGGTTCAGTCCAGAGCAGGTCCAGAGAAAGGGAAAAAAAAAAAAAAAAACCACAGTCCAGGGAACTTCTTTGCCTCAGATAGCTAAAACTAACTAGAAAAGCAAAGGAGAGCTCTGTCTTACTGTCTGTTCATCCACAGACAACACAGTCCAGGAGCAGTAATGTGGAGGAGGGAATGCAGTATTTGAAAACAAACTCCACACTTCCCCCCACCCTTCACTCTTGAAACAAGCCTTAAAGGTGTAAAACTTATTATTCAACATAAACAGGGCAGATGATTGGAGATAAAGGCATCATACAGTCAACTTAGGACATTCCACCCCTTATCCCCATATTGTCATCTTACTACTAAAACTAATATATATATTCAAACCCTACAAACACATACATTATACATCCAATATACAGCTATACACAGACAATGGCAGTAATATTCAGCAAACAGTGATATTTACACACAGTTCTCACCCAACAATCAGATCTCTCTGAGGTACACATCGTGTTCTTCCATCTTTCTGCATTATCCACCATGTGCAACCTGGTCCCTGAGCAAAGACAATCCCACAAATGTGTTTGTCTGTACTTGAGGCAGAATTGATCCACACTGTCTTCCCTAACAAACCTCTGACATGCACTGCTGGGACCTTGTCTCCATCTACTGTATGCAAAGGCTCAGACTGAGCAGGGCCCACTAGATTGGTAGAGCCTCGGGTATTAACTAACCAGGTGGCTTTTGCCAGATTCTGCTCCCAATTTTTGAAAGATCCCCCACCCAATGCTTTCAAGGTGTTTTTTAACAGTCCATTGTACCTCTCCACTTTGCCTGCTGCTGGTGAATGGTAGGGGATATGGTACACCCACTCAATGCCATGTTCCCTAGCCCAGGTGTTGATAAGACTATTCTTGAAATGTTCCATTGTCTAACTCAATCCTTTCAGGGGTACCATGCCTCCAAAGGATCTGCTTCTCAAGGCCCAGAATGGTATTATGGGCCATAGCATGAGGCACAGAGTAGGTCTTCAGTCATCCTGTGGTAGCTTCTACCATTGTGAGCACATAGCGCTTGCCTTGGCGTGTCTGGGGCAGTGTGATATAGTCAATCTGCCAGGCCTCCCCATACTTGTACTTGGACCACTCTTACCATACCAGAGGGGCTTCACTCTCTTGGCCTGTTTGATGGCAGCACATGTATCACAGTCATGGATAACCTGAGAAATACTGTCCATGATTAGATCCACCTCTCAGTCTCGTGCCCACTTAAAAGTGGCATCTTTGCCCTGATGACCTGAGGCATCTTGGGCCCATCATGCTAAGAACAATTCTCCCCTGTGTTGCCAATCCAAGTCTATCTTTGAAACCCCTATCCTTGCAGCCTGATCTACTTGCTGGTTGATTGGCTCTGCTCTTGGAAACATGGGCATCTACATGGCAAACTTTCACAGGTCGTTTCTCTACCCTGGTAGCAATGTCTTTCCATTCATTAGCAGCCCAAATTGATTTTCCTCTATGCTGCCAATTAGCTTTTTTCCACCTTCCCAGCCATCCCCACAGAGCATTGGCTACCATCCATGAATCAGTGTAGGGGTAGAGCTTTGGCCACTTCTCCCTTTCTGCAATGTCCAGGGACAGTTGAACGGCTTGGACTTCAGCAAGTTGTCTCGATCCACCCTCCCCTTCAGTAGCTTCTGCAACCTGCCATGCGGGGCTCCATATGACTGCTTTCCACTTCCGTTTCATTCCCACAATGCATATTTTTCAGCTTCCTTTTGTCTACTAAGTCCTTCCTCTCAGGAAGTTAAAAACTGAGTTGTTGAAACTAACTGGAACTAAAGGTTGATATAATAAAATTGTAATTTTAATGATGCACAACATAGCATAGCATAGCAGGGAAGATTTTTCAAAAGTACAAAAACTGAAATTTCTTCAAACCTAGAGAATAAAAATAATTTAGTGTCTCTTAGGGGTGAATACTGTTTTATCTGCAGTCTTTTTAGCTCAGTATAGCTGCCTGTAGGATAGAAATTGTGCATAGACAAAAATCTTTGTGAAATTACATCTGTACAATATTTCTCTCTTAATTTCTTACAGACTTAAATTCACAAAATAATTGATGTTGTCCAGTGCTAACTCTTGCTAGTAAATTTGCCCTGTCCTTGAGGAGTCTTAATATCCTGGGGTTCTAATTAAAGGAATTATCATTATGAATATGGAACTATATTTTTGCACTGTTTTACGAAACTCTGATTCACCTACTGTGTGATGGCTCCAAAATATATCTAACAGTTGTCACACAAAGACTTGCAAAAGTAGCAATAGAATGTCTTTAAAGAAAGCAAAACAAATCGATATTTTTACATTCATTCTTTGTTGTACTGATTCTTTGGAAAGTTAAAAACTCATTTATCTTATCAGAAATAGTAAAGCTCTTCAAAATTTTTGAATTATAAGAACTATTAGAAGAAGTGATTTATTAATTCAAAAGAATTGTCATTATTGGTTTACATTTGAATATTGTGAAAATCCTGTTCCAAGAATGCTGGGATAAATGCCATCTGGTCTCTTGGATCATCCCAGCTGAAAAGAATGTGTACTCCTTGCCAAGAGTCAAAATTTCACATTCATTAACTAATAAAAAAACCCAAAAGAAACAAACTCCATTTTGCCAACATCATGTTTTTTTCCAGTGAATGAAAGCCAGCAGTGTATCCCTTTTAGCATTAGTTTATGGCTATTCTAATGACAGTGATAGTTTTGCTTAGTGAAGCTCATTTATCTTTGTGTTCTATGCCATGTTATGGGGAAGAGATGTGTAATATTCTGGAACTATACAGCTGTCAACTTTCTGGGCTTTTCTTTGTAAACAACTTGATTAAATCAAATGTCATTAGGAATGTTTTTTGCTGGGCTTTTTCTTTCCTGTAAGGCTTGATATGTTTGTGGGCAATTTCTCATCTGGGCCTCTCCCCCAGATGATAGTTTTGGAAAAATATGTACTATGGCATTTTGTATAACAGGAAATAAATAATAAAGTTGAGAAGAGCTATTTAATTAGGGCAAGCCACACCTGTTACCTATCTGCATCTCCTCAGCTTTGCATTAAAATGTTAATTGAGCACAGCTGCAAGATGGGCCCTATCCTCCTGGTTTGGAGTGTCCTTGACACTAATGTCAGTAGTTACTGCAGTTCAGCTAGGAGGCAGAACTGATGTTGCTGCACACTCTTCCTTCTTTTTCCACCACCACTGAGGTTGCAGGACTTTTATTATAATATCAGTTGTACAATTATTAGAAATTGAATATTTCAATTTGTGCGTAGATTTTTATTTTTTGCCATTACATGAGCATGATAAAACCATAAAAAGCAGGTTTCAGAGTTCAAAAAATTAGCATAAATGTCCTGAGGTACCTCCCACATATGCCATACCTATCAGTATCCCTACATTCCTTCCTTTTCTCCATACCACTCTTTGTAGGAGACTCCTGGAAATGAGTCAGAACACTTAGCCAGCCACTGGAGAAAGGACAGAGCCCCTCAGCAGTTGTTGCTCAGGTGGCCAGACTGTTTCTCACTGCCTGGAGCCTCCTCTTCATCTCAGCCACAGTCACTTCCTTCTCTGACAAGAAGTCCCTTGTGCCCCTCACTACTTGTCCCCCTCCAGCCCCTTGCCCCAAGTGCTGAACAATCTGCTCTCCCAGCAGGAGGGTGTCTCACAGTAGCAGAATAGTCAATATTTATGTTGAGAGAACTGTACTTTTATAAAGCATCATGGAAAAAAAGCAGCAATAAGGATATTAAGACACAGCATATAAAGAACACAAATCTAACCTGATTTGGTTTTGGAGGTATATTTTGCTGTTTAAATATAAAGACTAACATTTGTGACACACCAACTTATAAAAAACTAACCACGTATGCATCTGTTTCTCCCTCTCATCCCCCCTTCTCTGAATAAAATTGCAGCTGGTGTGGACATCATCTCACTGCAGACTTTAAGGAATGCTGGGAAAAGACATAGATGATCTTTTTAAGATAATAAATTTTCAGTTGGTTCATGTTGAAATTATTTGACAAGGACAGCATGTTTTGTCTCTGCTTAGAAAGACTGGAACCTGAGTACAGAAACCTAAATTGATTTGATTTTGAATTTCCTTGTCTGAAAATGTTTAGAAATAGGAAATATTTTATGATTTATTACCTGAAAACCACCAACCCTTCTGCTGGCAAAAATGAAATAGCACTACATAGCTGTTAACCCCATGTTCTGTCAACTTGTAAACACAATAATTATATAATTTTATGTGTGGGAAATTTATTTTATCCACGTGTACTGTGACATTATGCAAGAATAATAGATTTTTAAGCAAAGGACCAATTTATTGTCTGATGCTCCTCAGTGCACAGTTTCCTAGTGGCAGCAGATTTACAGGTTCATAAGGCTTTTTACAGAAAGTCCTCACAACAGGTTTTCAGAGATACTGACTTTCTCAGAGCTGTCTTTCAAGAGTACCACAAAAGTTTATCCAACCTACAAGGTGAGGGAAATCAATGAAAGCCTTCAATGAAAGCCTTGAAAGCCACAGGTGAGATTCAAGGACAACTAGCAGAGATGATGTTCATCAGTTGGTGGAAGGGCTGTTTGAAAATGAGGACTGGCCTGTGAACAGTCTCAACTGGTTTTTGAGTGATGAAGTCTCTGTGAAGAGCGGAGTGACTTGACTCAACTCACTCAGCTCATTACCACAGGAAAAAAAGGTCTGAAATTAAAGAATAATGCCTGTTTTTTGATGTCCTCTGTGCTATAAAGCACTATATGGTGTTCAGAACATCAGGAAGATGAGCAAGATTTATGTATCACTGTAGCTGTCTCGGAAAAAATTATTTCTCACAAGAGGCTGATTGCATCCTGGGGCTGCCTTGACCATTAGTAATCTACTAAGACCAGAAGCTGTCATCAGCAGGGCAGGATATAGAAATGTTTTGTGACCGTTTTTACTTTGTGACAGTCACTTACAAATGTAGTGGGGGGAAGGTTTTTCTGCAGCAAGATATGTGAATGAATTTGTTTTTCTGTAATGAGTTGCTAATGTGCACTTGTGTTAACGTGACCAGTTGCCTTCTTTGAAGCTGGTGAACAGAGGGAGAACATATTATGTCAATTACATAAAATCCTGGAATAGAATATTTGTGGCTTGCTGCTACATCAGTTATGTTTTCTGATTCCTAGATAGAAGGCCACAGTTTACACTGGTCTGGTTTGCTGTGTTTGGGTCTTTTTTGTTTGGTACATGTTAGCTTTTTTGGTTGTTGTTGTTTTTACCTTTCTTAATTGCAAAAGCAGCATGCTGTTTTTAACACTGAATAGCTGTATTGCAGCTATTTTAAGTGCAATTTTATAGCCTGCAGAGTTGAAAAATGCTCTATGAGTGTGGAGGTTTTGCTGGTGTTCCTATTGAAAACGCTGCACGATGCTTGTCGTATTCCAGTTCAGTATCCTCAGACAGGTATGTGCGTGTGCGGTCTGTCATTTTTCATGGAAAAAAGAACACCTTTCTTGTTGATTTCCTGAGAGGACAACT
>NC_140704.1:71365000-71395000 GCF_050655825.1 Lonchura striata
AAAACATTAATATTGGGCATGATCTGAGGCTATAGATCCACCTTATTTCAAAAAATTTGTCATGATTTTTCTTGAAAAAATCTTATATTGAGACATTTAAAATTTGGAGTATTTCCTGTTCTTAACTATTTTAATATATATTAATAAAAAATAAAAGTTTTTTAAAAATTCTTCAACTTTGTGTTTAATTTTCATGGCCTCATCAAGACTGAAGGAGTATATTTCTTCTATGAGAAGAAAGAAAAATGCTTATTAATACAAAGCTTAGAGTCAAGTGTTCAGAATTATTTCATTTTTGAAAGAAACATTCTTTGTGATTGCAATAATCCTGGAAAGGACTCTACGAGATACTGTTGCACTTATATCTGCTATTCCTCTCTTGCCTATTTACCTTCCTTAAAATAATTTTACATACCTTACTGACAGTAAGGTATGTAACTGGAGTAAGGTCTGTTGAAAAGCTTTAACTTTTGCAACTTTTCCTGCTTCATATCTATGCTCTTATAATGCATCCTCTCTGATATTATGCACAAAAAATGTGGAAAAGCTGTGGGTTTAAACACTTAAGACATACTTTAGTATGATCAAAATTATGAAAAGAATGAACAGAAGGGATTTTAGTGGGGGGGGCGGTGTTTGGTTTGGAAGGGTTTTGTTTTTTGTTTGTATGTTTTTGTTTGCCTGGGTTTTTATTTTATTTATATCTATTGATTCTGTAATCTCTAGTGAGCTAGTCTGTGAACTGCAATGCTTATTGTTACTTTTTAATGCAAACTCTTTGGAAATATTCATGTCTCCTAGTTATGGTTTGTAATATAGCTAAATACAAATCTTGATTTTTACAGCTACATTTTTCATATATGTCTGGTAGAAAAACATCTTGTCTTGGGTTGATATAAAGATTCTAATACTCTGGGTTGGTTAATAAGATTTTTATTCTCATATCTGTCTCTTGAATGGAGATTTGTGAAAATGTCTGGCTGAAATAGCTTTATGGTGCAAGATTGTGATGTCTACTTAACAGGGCTTTCTTCCTAAAAACTGCCTTCACAACTAAGGCAGGTCACCACAATTTAGTTTAAGCTTCATATAGAAACCTGCAATGTATTGGTCTAGGGGCCTATGTGCAACTGTTAATAATGCTGGTGTGAAATATGCTAAAAATTCTGAGAAGAAAGAGATGTTTTTCATTACATCAATTTTCTTGCTTTTAATTTTTATATACTGCATTTGTCACAGAGTTCCTTGGACTGGCTCTGGGGATTCCATCTAGCTCAAGTAAAATGCTGCTGAAAGCAGAGCATGGTTAGGATGATTGGGTGTGTTCTTGATGGGCTGGCTCTACTTTGCACTCATGCCAATCTCTTTTATCCAGCTGTTCTAGCACTTCCGTTGCACACCTGATGAGAGGACCATAAAGAGTCATAATAAGGAGTTTTTCTGAGGAGCCATGGGCTTGCTGTGTGCAAGGGGAATGCTTTGTCTGGTACTGAAACAGGATTATTGCATTTGAGGGTCTCTGGGAATACCTGCTTAATGGTAGTGAAGTGATCTGGAAACCTTGCCAGTCAGTACTGTGTCAGGTTAATATGCAGACCTGTAGGAGTCAGGATTCTTCAAGATTTCAGAAGGGATATATGTCTGACATTCTTTGATCCCTGATCTCTTATATCCCCTCT
The DNA here is from genome assembly GCF_050655825.1 of Lonchura striata. Lineage (NCBI taxonomy): Eukaryota > Metazoa > Chordata > Aves > Passeriformes > Estrildidae > Lonchura > Lonchura striata. The sequence goes on from NC_140704.1 coordinate 71,366,680, forward strand.
TTGTAGCTATTTGGGCCAGACATTGCTTTCTCAAAGCCACACACTGAGAAGATGACACTTCCACACACTCCAACTTCTCAATATAAAGAAGAGAATTTGAACTACTCTGAGCTATAATCTACCTGACTTTTTCTGGAGGCGACCATGTATTGCAATGATGATACAATGGAAGGTTGATTTCTGGAAGAAAATAAACAATAATTTCCCTTATAACATCTGTTTTAAATGGTATGATATAGAATCAAGTTCTCCAGATTGTGAGTTATTTTGACCTATTTTTTCTCTAGTAATCCTCATGGATTTCCTTGGGGACTTCAGAATTGATGGCATAGTATAGCGTGTGCATGATGATAGAAAGGTGGCACATATGTACAGGATATCCTTTCTTATTTTAAAGACTTGGACTTCACAAAAATGGATACTTTTTTTTTTTTTCCTGTCAGTTACTGCAGTTCCTCATGATCAAAACCTAATAAAAAGAAAATGCATGTATGCTTTATGCCATCCATCCAATTACTCTGGGTGGAGCTCTCTCTCTGTGTATGTTCTAAAGAGTCCTAAAACAAATTACCCTGTGATATTGTTTCAGATGCAATAGTTTTGTACCATTGAAGCAAAGCAAACTGTAAATTGCAAAACAAAGAATAAAACCATAATTACTGCTTTCATTTATTCATACCATATTAATGCAATATAATTATCTGGCAGGCAGGATTTTATGAATACTCAACAGAAAACCACCAAATGGTTGTTCTAATGAACACATAAAAACTAACACTTTAAAACAGTAAATCACCTTCTGTTACTTTTACAGTGACAAACGCCTTTGAACTTTATAATTAGAAATAATGTATTTTGGCACCCTGTAAAAGGCTCTTCAGAGTACTTCTGTGTTTGGAAATATTTCAAAATGGACAGAAGTGCCAATGGGATACCTTAGAATTGTTATGGAGACTTTTGCAATGCACCTGTAAAGGGCAATATATTTTTTTCATGTGCATTCTTTTCTCCTAAAGACTTCTTAAGGAATTGGGGTCCTAAATAAGGCTTTAGGCTTGGGTTATATACAAATTACAGTAGATGGAGCTATTTGAAAGCACAGTGAAATCACAAAGCCAAAATTTTTTGAACGTTATCAAGGGTTAAAATTTTTTGTAGAGACTTAAAGAGCACAGTTACCCACCTCAAAGACCACAGAAGGAGTTTGCTGTGAAATAAGCACAGAATGAAGGGACAGGATGGTGCTAACTCCAGGCGCAGTGGAGATGAGATCTGGGTAGCACATCCTGAGTAATGCATCCAGACAAAAATCTCCACTGTGGCAAACTGTGAAGCAGTGACTGCTTGTACACATATCACTGGTCAACCAAAGATCACTGGAGGTTCTAGGACAGATGACATCTGTGGCCACCAACAGCCACTCCCCCAGAGAGGTCTCTGGGGATTTCCGGAATCTGGACTGTAAGTTAAGGCTCTGTGACAGGAACTTGTGATAAGATTAGGTGGTATTTTGGCCTGGGTGTTATCTCTGACATAGAGAGATGGTGGAGAAGAATGTAGCACTAAAAATGGGCTCAAAGAATGCAGAAGAAGGAAAGCCAACTCAACAACTGTAGTGAAATTGGTTTGGACTGGGCAAAATGTGATTTTGACAGGGGAGATTGAAACCATCAACTCATGGCCCACACACCCAAGAAACTCAGCAACTCAAAAGACAGAGCTAACGGGACAAATTAAAGAGGGACTCATTTAACCAATAGAATAAGAGAACTGTGTAGTCAATGAGCATTAATTCCTTTCTGTGCTAAAATGTATAAATACTGAAAAGCTCTGAATTACCTCAGAAACCCTACCAATGAGAAGCCCAGGATGAAGAAGGACCAATGGAACACTGCTGAATTCATGGATGATGACTATCTTCTGCTAAATTTATCACTTTCTCTCTCCAAGAGTTCCGATCACCCCCAAGAAGAAAAAAAGGAAAAAAGGCTATCTTGACCTATCTTGAACTTCCTGAGAGAATGTATAATTTAATATTATTTACAAAAACATTTTACTAATTGTTGCCACCTCTACATAGCCCTAAAAGCCTTTTAAAGTATGAAAGAAAACCACAATCCTAACTGGTTGAGTTGATTTTAAAGAGCACACATAGTGAGGAAAAAATCAATAAAAAAATTTGTGAAGTTCAAGGCATAACTTATCCTTCTGCTCTGGAATTTTCTTTTTTGGCCCATCAAAATGATGGGCAACTGTTGGTACATGGTATAGTAGAGCAGTGGCCTGATCTAAGAGGGAGAACCTACATCATATTTAACCTAGTCCTTCTCCAGAATTGATAGTTAGAAGATAATTTATTAATCTAAAGACTTCTGTATTTTGTTCTAAATGTCCTCTATCCTCCATCTTTCAGAGAAATTCTGTATTCAAAACCACCTTGATTCTGAATTATTTCTGTGTTGAACAGGGTCTTTCTGGGATTAAAAAAATTATATAAAAACATTCAATGCTTGTGCACTGAGTTGCTGGTGACCAGACTGTGATATCCTGTACTGTGGCTCTGCAAGGATGTTGTATCAAAGATGGAGGGGAATCTCTTGTGCTAAATAAGTAATGTTCTAAAGCTGTCTTCAAGGTTTTCAATCTAAACTACAGGGGAACATTTATCGACACTCAAACTTTTATTGGCAAAAAGATCTTTTTTTTTTTCTGTAATCAAATATGCTAACTGGTGCTAATCTTTTATCCCCTTAGGAAAAAAGTACCCCAAAACCCTGAGTACATAGTGGAATCTATTCTTTAAATAAAGATCAAATGTCAAAAGTGCACAACAAGATGCAAAACAGTGTGGTTAGGTGTCTCTGTAAAAGAACATAAATTATCTTCTCTAAAACAACTTTAATATAAGCCAAAGCCATTTTCTGTTAGAGTGCTGCCATGTGCTTGAAGGGTCAGGAAGCTCATTTTCCTCAAGTCTCAGCCTATAACACTGGTGCAGGTGTAACATACCTAAATAAACATCCACAATAATTTTTGCATAAATGTAGAGCGACACAAGAATTGAGATGCAATCATTTAGCATTTGTGGGGAATGGAGATGGTTTATTTGGTATGTCAAGTACTGACTCCCTAGAGAGAGAGAAACCACTCACTGAAATGTCTAAACTTTTACAATGTGTTGGTACTGTGGCAACATTAAATAGATAGCTTTTATAGCCATCATGTGTGCAATTTTTGCAAAATCATATGCTATTTCTGATCGACACTTTCAGGAGTCTTTGGGTTAAGACAATGGCAAACAGAATCATAATTAGCAAAAAAAATCCTCCATAAAACAACAAACCTCAAATCATATAGTTCAGGGAATAGATTAGACAGTGCTGTGCATTTAGTATGCTTAGACTTAAGGAATTAACTCAACATAAAAATTTATTTTTAAAAGGCCTAGGGTGTTAACCTTCGTAAGTAGAGCACTTTGTTTACTTTATAGTATGTTTATATACTATAAATTTAGAGACTCAAAAAATAAATTTGTTTTTTCTTAATATTATCCTCTCTTGATTCATCCCTGTATTATGTGAAATGGTCTCTTCAAATACTAGAAACTGCTGAAAACCATTTCACAATACACAGTGGCTGTTTGAACCATATCCTTCAAAAGAGCAAAGATTTCCAAGACAGTGTTCTTGATTCCCCAGGCCAGTGGGGAAGACATTTGGATAAAATTATTATGCTTCAGGCTGACGTCAAAATAGATTTTTGCTCTATTACCAATAGATTTGTTTGAAAGTATGTCTATATCTGTACTCCAAATCTATCTATTTATCATTAATTGGAACCCCTGCAGCGTCAGTCTGGTTGGAAGGTAGCAGAATCCCAAGTCAGATTGTGAGGCTGTGGAAGGCTGGAGTGAGGATATTGAACCAATAGTTGGTATTTTTAACAGAGCACAAGGGACCTGTCGTGCTCCAGTGGTGCTGTGATGCACGTGCCACACCCTGCCCCATTTCAAGAGCAAGTGGGAAGGATCCTGCTCTTATTCCCAGGCATTCTGTTAACTTAAAAAGTGCACCTGGCTCACCACTGTGGTATTGGAATTTAAGGTCATGTTCATTTGGTTCTCTCACCTGACCTAGGGCCTTTCCTAATCATCACAGGCTACTGTGATTTTGGGAACCTTTTTTTGAAACCTTGTGGCCAACAGACAGTGGGTAGGATGGGCCACACTGTGTCTGTGGTTTGTCTTCACTGCTTTTCTTGCTGCCTCTTGGCTAGAGACTTGACGTGACTTGTTAAATTATGCACATCAGTGTAAGAGAGTTCCTTCTTCCCAGAACTTCTGGCTACACTTGGCTATATTGATCCTGGAGGTGAGGTTAGAATGGACCAAGCTCCAGTGGCAGCTATTGGCTGGAATGGAGACCTATTACTATTAAAGCTCCTTAACCCTTCTTAGGCTGGTCTTCAGACCAGTGGAGTAAGGCTGCATGATTATGTTAGCTGATACTTCAGGAGGATGAGACCCCAACCCTGGACTCCTTATCTATCAACGAGGAAATACGTATTAAAATCTAGAATATAAATTGTTATAAAGTAAAACATACAACTGGTATCTCTGAACCAGTAACAGTGCTCTTTGTTATTCTTTATCTGTGTAAATACATTTTGCTGGAGAACACTAAGTTAGCAACAAGGTGAACATGTTTGTTTGCTTTGATATCTTATTGCAGCTTCTTTTATGGCACCTTAAATTTGACCCCTTTCCTTGAAGTTCATGTTTCTCTACATGTAGTATTAATTAGCAACAACACTACAAAATTTATGTATATTTTGAAGTTCTTATGCACTTATGTGGAGTTCCCACCCCATGTGAAATTTTGGGGAATTTTTTACTTGCTGGTGAGCCACTAAACACTGTTCTATAGCTGCGTGGTTCAAATGTTTTGAAAAGAGTGTCTTTGGAAAGGCATGAACCATAAGATCACTTGGACAATCTTGTTAAGCTTAGCCCTGCCGCGTGCTTCCACTTGGGCCAATGCCTTCACAGTTTAAAACAGTTTCTCCTTGAGACAGGTGCTTTCATTCACAATCAATTTAATTCATCTGGGCACAGTTTTTGATGCTATAAGTACTTTGAGCTCTGCTGCAGCATCTCTTTGATACTGTCTTTCTGTTCCTGTGGTTTATGTCAAAAACTAATCTGCTTTACAATCTGGTAAATTTATTAAGTAACCCAAGAAAATATATTTGTTTCACATAATTTTTTTTCATCTTATGTATTTCTTAACAATGTTTGCAATATAACTTCAGATTCTCTCACCCGTGAGTTGGTAAAAGACAAGACATTTTCCTAAATTTTCCTAAATTTTCCTGGGCACTGCACTGTTCACTATTCAAAATTACTTTCTTTCCTTGCTTCCGGGAGAAACTGCATAAATTTGAAATACATTAATCCTTTTTTCTCCCATCCATGCTATTATTTATTTAATTTTCTCAGAACTTTCTTTCTCTTCTCTGTAATTTTAAACATTACACCATGCTGAAATGTTGCTGTGCTGTCTCAGTGTACTTCCTTCCTAGCCTTTCTGCTTTATCCAAGATTTAAAAGTTTAGGTTTTCTTCCACCTTTATCTGCTGAAAACAGAAGTTTCTCCATTAATGATAGCTAAGATACAGCCCTCACTGCACTGATTGATAGTATAATAACTGTATCAGACTTGTGTTTTTTAACTGAAATGAAATAATTTACTGTTTGGTTTTTTATATTGAATTAGCTGAAGTTTCTCATAGGCTTCATCTTGTCACAAGCACTCGCAGCACAGAACTCAGTTTTAATTGGCTTAAGAGCTTAGGCATGGTTAGGAAGGAATAAAACTTTATTTCTAACACTAAAAAGTTAATGTTCTTAAAAATCACTTTATGACAAAATTTAAAATTCTCCTACTGACAGACTTATATTGAGTGGAAGAAAAAAGAATCAAACCATATTTGACTTTGTTTAAAAAAAGGTTATACTGAGAGTTCCTTGGCTGTCTCATTTAAATACCATCCACACCACTCCCATTTTATTATCTTTTTAATTCTCTCTGGAACAATGTCTTTAACCACAGAAGAAGTGTGAAAACTATACTTTGGTTGATGCTTTTTTTTCTTCTTGGAAATAGGTTATCAGATTTCAGTAACTTGTAAGCTATGATAATATACATATGGAATTCCTTGTTCTCTTGGTATAGTTCTTGTTCATTTGGCACCAGCACTAGATGCATTAATCTGTACACAAATATGGTTCTGAATCTTTTTCTGAAAGTTTAGGAATCTTGTAACTTGAGATATCATGGAAGCTGGTTACTAACCATATGAATAAATCTTTGACCTTCTGCCTTCACCTTTCTTTTTCTACAGTTTTAGAACTTGTATCTCAAAATTTTTTCAAACTGTTTTGCAGGTTTGTAACTGTGGAGATCAATTGAAGTCATAAATACCAGAGGAACAAATATTATCTTCAAAAAGATAAACAAACACCAAGTTCTAGTTTGCACCTGTTTCAGGGCCACATGCAAGTTCTTATAGTTTATGGACCTGTGAGAGCTGCTTCCGCCGTTTAGCCTGAGTACCTCCAATAGAATGTTATGTGTTCGCCTTGTGCAGTTATTCAAGTATTTGTGCTATGGAAACATCTTGTTCTGAGTATAGCTCTTCTGTATGTTATCTCCCTCCAGAGAAGGGGCAGTGGTAGCAGTGGCTACCTTGGCTATACTGGAGTGTTTCTGCCCTAATCTGTCATTCCCTTTTTCTGTACATGTTGCTTATGGTACAGGAAAACTGACAACACAGGGAATAGCAGGTTCCTGTTGCCTCCTGCTATACAGGTGGGAGGAATTGGGATGATGTGTCATCATGTCTTAAAATGTTTTCCCATGTACTAGTTGCTTACACAAACACTTGGGCAATTTTTTCCTTGACTATTAAGAGCACTAATGTGCTTTTAATTATGGGTTATTTCTTTTTTCTTGGTTTTTTTAGTAGTTTTGATGATTTTGTGGCCTGAAGAGTTGAATGGGTTGAAGCTAGAAGTAACCAGTTGTCCTCTTTGCTGCACATTACTGTGTATTCCAGTGTGTGCATGGAACTGGAAACAGTAATCTACATAGAAAAGGAAGGCACCATTAATTATACAGCTATTGCACTGTGAGGAGTGGATAATTCTAGGTTTCAATGGCCTTGAGTCATTATAAGGGTTGTGTTTTCTAATGTATTAACTTTTTTCACTCATCTTGAGAGACACAAGCAAGCACCTGAAGCTGACAGAATTAACCACAAGGATCTTACTGCTTTGCTGACTTTCCTTTGATTCTTATGCATATACTTACCATTCTCTTTGCTTGGAGTTTGCTGTTGTCTAAGCTTCCCTCCTCCCATCATGACTTTGTAGCATTTGGGATTCTGTTCAGTGACAAGTTTCAGTGGTGGAAACGTCCCAGTGTTAGAAGCGGTAATGTCAGGAAAAATAAAACAGACTGAGGTAGTTCTGCAGTGCAACGTAGAAGAATATACTTTCTGGTCTTTTCTAGGAAAATACCTTGTACTCTTTTTCCTGACAAAACCAATTTAATTTTTCAGTGACTATTTTTTTCAATTATTATTAATCAAGAAGGGATGTGCTGTGCCCTTATTTGAAATTTACTTCTGAAATAGGCCGTAGGCAATAGTCACCTTTCTGCAGTGACTATGAAAGACCTGTAGCGGAGGCATTGCTCCCGGCGTGGCCAGGAGCGCAGGCGGGACCGGGGTGCGAGGCAGTCCCGGCTCTCCCGGGGCGCGGGCTCATCCCTGCCGGATCGCAGCCCTGCGGTCACTAGATGGCACTCTGTCCTCCGGGATACACGGAGCCGCCCCAGCCCAAGATTGATATGATTTGCATCGGTTCAGTCAGTATTAAATCACTTCGATTGTTGGTGAAACAAAAATTTACATCAGGGATGAAACGCACTGTTCACACTGAAGCGTGAGTTCCGCTGCCATGGAGCGCTTGGATTCGGGCAGTGCTGCTGCTTCTCTTTTTTCCCTTGACCTTATCCTAAATTTTCAGTTTATGTGAGGTGGTTTTCTTCATTACATACATATATACATACATACATACATACATACATACATACATACATACATACATACATATATATATACACACACACACACTTTTTTTTTTTTTTTTTTTTGGTGAGGGTGTGTAAATAGTGTAAGAAAGGAAGTTGAAGGAGGAAAAGTTGTGAATGAGTCTGAAATTCTATTTGTGTCTTCATAGCTTACTAAAGGGTAGGGAATATGCAGCTTACTGCCAAAAGTGTGGCACTTCTCTTGTGATGATAATTTCCAGGGAAACTTGTAGATGTTCCACTGCAACACTTATGTATAACTTAATGTTTTTTTTTTTTAAATATGAAAACAATAATTTAAAAATGGTATATCTCTTTGCAAAAAGATTGCATTTGCAGTTCTACATTTATCATATTATAAATAGCCTGCAAATTTCAGTTCCCATTCTATTTTTCTATTTAATAAAAGGAATTTTTAAAAAAAAACATATCTTAGTTTTCAATTTCTTTCTCTTCTAAAAGAATTGGTTTCAAAAGCTATTAAAACACTTATTTAATACTATTCTTAACGTCATGCTACCAAAAAGAGCTTGAAATATGTCTAATTATATAAATAATGCTTTCAGAACAAACACAAAAATGTACATATATTGCTTGAAGAGTATTAAACTGTATAATATTTAGATTAGCATGTGTTGCATGCTTTGTTTTTATTATTTCCCTGAAAAATATTCAGGAGTAATTTTAGAAATTTAACAATCAAACAGATATCTGGTGTATTCTACCGCATTTAACCATCCATTGCCTTCTGCATTTTTTTTCTCAACAGTCAATATTGCATTGATATCATCATTAGAAATTTTAACAATCAAATGGATTTGCAGTGGATGCTTATCATGATTAGCAAGCACATGCTGCATATTTCTATTAACAGCACATCAATATCATCATTAGAAATCAGCAATCAAATGGATCTGTAGAGCAAGCATATGCAGAGCATCATAATATTTAGAATTCAAAAAGTTATGCTTAGTATAAGTCTATTTCTGCTTATTTTTTCTTCTTATAGAATGGCTATCTAGATGCCATATTTGAATATAAAACTTTTAAAATGTCATTTCTGTAAATATAGGATGATGTACACCTCTGCCACAAACTCCAGTAATAGAGCACTAAGATTCACAAAGGTATCATAAAAGTGTTTATTAAAGACTTATAGCACATTATGCCTTTCACTTTGCAACAAAAGCTTTGATTTTCTGGGGTTGCTTTAGTACTGTATACATACAGCTATTTATCACTTTTTCCTGCTTGCCTTTAACTGTATAAATGACTTTAAAATGCTTTCTCTGTACATATTATTAACTTGTGGTTTAAAGCCTACTATTTAGGAAAAAAAAAACTCAATAAAAAACAACCTAGAATTTACCAAGACCCAAAACTTATTTCTCATGTATTTTATTAGATTTATATAAAGCGTGTGACCCAGTATTAGCATTCTAATATGATGAAAATGTAGTAGCAATAGGTTCTAATATTGTGCCATATGCTGCAGAATTAATGGCATGCCCCTATTGCTGTAAGAGAGGAAATAATGAACTCTTCTCTCACATGCATATATGTATTCCCTCTTTTGATGCTGATCAAGTGCAGGGATACATTGATAAAGGAGAAATATTGTAACTGGTAAATTCACTTTTGGATATCCAAGGAGTGTAGAAATTTTTTTCTGAAGAACCAATTGAAAAAGTTACCTCCAGAAAGAAGTTTTTTGTATTAGTTTCTAAAGATATTAATTGTAAACATAGTGGAGAGATGTGATGAAAGTTGATTCTTTAGTTATTCAATAGTTCTATCTTTACTACCTTTGAAACACCCATTTATTTTTAGTCTTGCTTTAAATGCAGTAATATAACAAGGAATGTCAGAGTCCTACTTTAAAGAACCATTTGTTTGGGCACTAAAAATATAGCCTCTCAACATCCTTAACCAATTACCCATCTTCCTTTATGCTGTTTATGGCTTGTAGGGTAATGGCTCCAGCAGAGCTAATAGTCAGCTCCAGTCTGGACATCACTGCAGGAGAAGGATTCACTTCTCCTGGAGATGAGTACTGCAGTGTCCCCAGCCTGCGTGAGGTCTCTGTTGGGGTCACACTCCTGACATCCTGCAGTAGGTGAGGACAAGGACACAGCACACACAGCTTAAATACAGATAGTTTAACCTTGCCTAATATTTCACTGCTGTTTTTCATAGCTCCCTTTTCAGAGCTGATATAGTAGCTCTATGGGTGTGGAAGCATGATTTTTATCTTGGCACTGTTTTAAGGATAATCAGGTCATCTGTAGAAAAAAGCCTGAACTCTGACTCTCGTCATTTAGAACCAGTGATCTCCCCAGCCTATCTGCCTTCACTGTGTACTTCAGCAATTTGATGATGTCAATTTATATGAAAATGAGTATTACGCTTTTTCTTAATTTCATGTCCACTGTTTGCTGCATTAAATAAGTTACTCTGCTGTAGTCATGGCAATTGTGTGTTCTGGACTTCCTTCTGATACATCTGTGCCTCATGGGAGCCAGTCACATGGCAGCTTCACAGAAATTTTATATTTTTATATGTTTTATGTCATCAAATTTTGTCCCCTCTGCCTCTATCCCACACAGGGGTCATGAACCTTAGGTTCACTAAGAGCATAAACCAGGCCTAGATAAGGAAAAGCTTTCTGGAAGCTTGCATGGAAGCACAAACAGAAACTGCTGACAACTAAGCTTTCCTGTCAGGTAGTTATGCTCAGCTAATGCAATAATAATTTGCACAGAACAATAAGTTGTATTGCTGTATATAATATTCTTTTTTCTAATGACTCATTATCCAAGGATGATGAGGAGATGAGTAGAATGTAAGTGTATTAAAACATAATTGCTTCTCTATTCAAACAAAAGCATGCAGCGTACACATTGTGACAAATGCCTAATGAATACAAGTGGAGCTTTTTTTTGTTCTGTGTCAGTTTATGGCAATGCCTGCCATAACTGCCTGTTTAAGATCTTAATTGCTTTTAATTTTAACAGTTACCTGATAGCTGCTTTTGGTTGAAGAATCGTGCAAAAGACTATGCTGCTTCACTGCAAATGGGAGGTTGTTTGCAAACCAAGAGTGTCAACTTCTATGATTCAAGTTGAACAATTATAAGATTAATTTTGTATAGCTCCTGCTACTGGACCATAAATAATTGTGTAAATATTGCCCCAAAGCAGTTTCTTTCAATCAATAGGTAGACAAAATACACTGAAAAAAACTTTGAAAATATTTGAGAGAAATAATGTTAAACATGTAAATGTTAAACATATAAACAATTTGCCCCCCATAAATGTATAAGCACCAGACTTGAATAAGAAACTGTGTGTGTTAAAGTCAACCTTATGCAAACACTTATGTTCAGTTCCCATAATCATTGGTAAAGTCCTAAACTTATGTTGCACTGGTGTCCTAGGGTGACATTATGATGTTTGTATCCCCAGTCTTCTGTTCTGTTGATGCTGGATATTATATTCTGTGCCTTCAAGGCTGGTTCTGAGAGCAAAGACAAGGAGAAGACAAAGCATGAAGTTGGTTATCAGAGACTGCACTCACTCCTCTAAAAGCAACATTCCATATTCTGCGCTGGACTGTGCTGTCTGGGCATGGACGGAAAAGAACAGAGCACTTCTTTGCTTCTTAGTTTACCCACTGAGGCAGAGAAGCTTTCCCTGGACTGTTGCTTTTTCTTTCCCTTTTCTTGGACGTGTTTGAACCTGCTCTGGACTGGGACCCAGGGAGCAGTGAGAGAGTTCACTTTGTGACCTACTCTGGGCAGCAGGCTTTCCCAGTGCCGGAGGGACTGATAACAGAGTGACCAGCCACAAGAGACTTTCTGAAGCTGTCATCTCTTCAGAGCAGCAAATGATCTTTGTCATCTGCTAGTGTTCATTTTTTGTGCTGGGGAGTGCTTTCCCTGTTAAATAAACAGTTTTTTCCACTTCTCTCCAAGGAAATTTTTCCCAAACCGGTTGGGGGGAGGAGCTGTGTGGATTTGCTTTCTGAGGGGGAGTTTTCATTTGGAGTTTTCTCCCAAATTTGCCCTGAATCAGGACAACTGGCTACTTTTAATCTTCAGGTGACTCTAGTACTGGGTAGTCACTTCCAGGAATACATTTGAATTTGGAAGATGCCAAGAGAAAATTTCCTTCCACTTACAGAATTATAGTGTCCCTTTTCTGTTGATGACCAATGCCTGTCCTGTAATTTTTGAGTCTTCATTTATCATCATCTCAGCCAGAACCACCATTGTATGTGGTATCTTTAACTTTGTATCTATCCTTACTCAAACCACTGGAATCCTTCCCAAATGGGTCAGTGGATATCAAAATAGTGCCCGTGCATAATAGCAATAAGTGAACCAAGTATGAATCGCCCCCTGCATTTTTTTTTTATTGGAAAATTTCAGTCTCAATAGCTCTGTCTCATGACTAATTTTGTCAGGGCCATCATTGTGACATCCATGGCAGAGATTGTGGTTGAGCTGCCTTGAGAGCCAAATCAAGACAACTCATCTTTTTACTCCTCTCAGGAGACCAGAAGGCCATAGTAAAGGCAGAAGGACAAATATGTACATATTCAACTGCACCAAGGTGGGGTGTAGTGCAGGCACTACGCAACAGGGGTTTGTGCCTCAGCATCCAGTGTGGGGTGAACGTGCCACCCCTGACAGGGGATACAAGAACGTGCCACTGTCAGACTGAAAGTGCCACCTCTGACAAAGTGTTATCATGAGATGTTCGAATATACTTTCTCCTTTAACCCAGTGGGAAATAAGATCAGTTTTACTAAAACTAAATGTAATGACATATGACTTGTGTAGAGCAGTCAAAAACTGGCACTATATTTTTTATGTTGCTTTAAATGTTTGCAGAAGTTGTATGTTTTTGCTGCTTAATTAAAGCTTAACTTTATGAAAGCCATTATATACTTCTTGAGGACAGCGACATGCTCTTTCCAAATGAGAGCATGTCACTCTACTAGTTTCCCTGCAAGCATATGAGTGAGCCAATACTCAGCACGTGTGAAAGCCAGATATGCTGCATGGCATGTTGTGGTACTGCAGAAGTACAAGATGCTCATGCATAGTCTGGCTTCTCTGAGACAGTGCTCAGACTTCTACTTTCTCCTTTTTGCTTGCCATCTTGGTATCGAGTCAAGAACTGGAAAAAAAGTTGTTCAGACACACACAGTTTACATATCACTCTCATGCCTCTTTGCCTGCTGGATGATGTGCTCCTGGGGTGTAGTTCCAGCTCTGCAGGCTTTCTGCTTTCACAGGTTCTCCAGCTAAGAGCTACAGGGCAGTCTTAAAGCATCTCTTCTTGTGGCTATGGAAGCACTCCTACTTTGCATAGACTTTTATGTTGTGATGTCTCTGGCTTCCCTTGTGTATCCCTGCCATGGTGGTGAGGGAGGGGTTGCACAAACACAGAGGAACTTTACCTGTCCAACACCTGAGAGATCTCTGTTGTCCAGCCCAGTGCCTATGCCCAAGTGGCTGGAAAGCAACACTAGAAAGGTACTATTGAGTCTAAAATGGAGCCATGATGAGAAACTAAAATTATTGGACAGAACAAAAAGGCATGTTTGAGCTTGAATCAAAGGTCATGAAATTGCCAGAAGCTCTTACAGAGATACCTGAGTGCTTAGAGTGGTAAAACCAAGCATGAGATTAGAAAAATTTGTTTCCTGCTATTAAACGACTGGATTCCCCTTAAATGTCCAGTGATCTGAAATTTCTTTTTGGGACTTCTCCATCTTCACAACTGAGATTAACTATTCCAAAGTGTTGTCATTTCAGCTTAGCTTTTGGGTTTTGTTTTTTGGTGGGTTTTTATTTTTTATCTTATTTTATTGGGGGTAAGTTTTTTTGTTTTACTGGTGTGGGGGCTTTGAGTGGTTTTTTTTTTTTTTTTTTTTTTTTTTGTTTGTTTGTTTGTTTGTTTTTTTGGTTTTTCTCTAACCATTGGCTTTTTTTTTCCTTTTGGAAATTTGTTCTTAGAAGTTTTGTGCTCATGTAAAATGTCAGAATATCTACACTACAGACACAACCCTGATGGACATTAGCTTCCTGAGGTATATGGAAGTTAGTCAGATGGTTCCTGGTCATGACACACAAAAACACATAAGCCTCTCTGCAATCCAAGGCCTCCCATGTCCTATTGTTAGGGCAGGTTCTGCCAGTTGCACTGTATTTTCCAGTAGCAAGTTAGCTGTACTAAAATTCTCTGATTCTATGACAATAAAGCTGCCTCTATTCTGCTACACTTTATGTGTGATGCACTATGAAGAAACACAGTACTGTTACTGGAATATTAACTACTTTTTAATGAGTGACTTGGAACAGTGTTAGGTTGTGTTCCTCAAAAATGAAGAAATTTCGTACTCTGTATAAGACTGGACAGAAATAATGTGTAGCTGTTTTTAAAGAGTGAGGTAAATTATAACATACATGATGCTTTTATATATATCAAAATTTCAATAAGTCAACTTTTTTTTTTTTTAATGTCTATTATATGTAGTAAAATATTTTTGATCCTGGATTCATTGCCAAAGTTTTGGTAAAATTTGACCCAGATAATTTTTTTAACATTGTTTTGTGATGTGCTTGCTTTGCTTGATTCTTATATATATCTCTGTTTTGCAATGAGGTCTCATACATCACAAAGCACAGTATTTGTGTGGCTAACATCTACCTAAAAAAAAAAAATAAAACAAAGAACATCCTAATTTATGTCTATATTTATATGCAATATTCAGGGATGAAATTCCTCAAAACTGGTCTATTTTACTTCCCGTGGCTTCTAAAAAAATGTGCCACTTTTCCTTTTAATTAATACATTTAAGTAAATACCTACTTTATTACCACAACCCTAGAAAATGTATTGAAGTCTGAGTAGTAGTAGTAGTATTACACACTACTTTATCTGAAAGAAGTAGTTTTCTGTAAAATCTTTATGTAACTGCATTAATTTTTCTCACTGCTTTATTCTGCATCCATATTGGTAGTCATTGGAGAAGTACTCTTCAAGCATAGAGAGCATGGAAAGAAGGGAAAAAACACTTTAAATAATTTAAACTGATTCATAGCTTGTAGTCTCCTATTTCCCTTTCTCCTTTTAAGAAGGTTTTGCTTAGATTATTCATTTACATATTGAAGAGGAATGGGGATGTGAAGAGATATTTTCAGAAGATAACAACTGGCTTAACTGGCAGCAGAGAATGGGTTGTGATTAGGTAGAGAAATGTTCCTGTTTTTCACACATAGTTCTATTTGTAACCTCTGTTTTCACATCTGGCTCTATACTTGGAGAAGTTTTTGTTCTTTCCATCGTATATTTCCTCTGCACAATATTTTTTTTCCTGTTCCATCATTGCAGACTTTTCCTTTTTAGCTATTGCTGTAGCTCAGTCAGTGGAACGAGTGAACTTCATATTGTGCAGTAGGTCTTTGAATTTGTATTTGGGACCTTTAAAACTTAATATTTCAGGCTACAAGGATCTCTTTTGGGTCTATGGGTGCATTTAATTTGAAGCTTACCTCTTAGGTTTCTCTTCTGTTGCAGCATTCCCCGCTCACAGAGATTTTTCCCTTCTTTTCAGATTAATTTTCTCATTTGAGTGTCACATTCCTCAAAGGCAAAGCAAGTTCTCTGCTTATTTTGTTCATGAGTTGTCCACAAATCCATGAATGTTGCAAATTATAGGATTTTCATGTCACATCTCCTCCATATAAATAGCTAAGCATCACTTATATCTGGGAATTGAATTCAGAGAGAGCATAGTAAATAGCAGTCCAGCCTATGCAAAGTATATCCTGAATCTACAGCTGCTGACCTATTTGCATCCTGTCTGTCTTCCCCATGGATGCTTGTTCAGTTGTGATGCACAAGCACTGGTTCTGCTTTCTTGCTGGGTGGCATCACTTCATAAATATTCCTATGTTTTGCCTATGGTCCCAGCACCCTGGATTTCCAATGTTTGGAAAACACTTGCTGAGAAGTCATTTGGCATATTATCAAATGGCTTCAGCCCAGCAATAAGTATAGCTGGAATTTTTAATATGAAGTTGGCAGGTCTCATGTCTCAACCCTGGCATTTATTTCTTTTTCCCTAGTGAGTTTATTTCTTTAAAAGAAAAAAGAAAAACCAATTAATTTATTACAGACATTAAGAGCTTGCTAAGGCAAGACAAAAATACAGAAGGAGGTAAAGCAGAAAACGTAGATATCTTTAAATAGCATACTATTAAGACAGTAGTATGTTGCATGTAAATAAATATTTGTCTTCCAGATGTGAAGCAGTCTCCTGTTGTATGCTTAACAGGCTGTGCACCCAAGCTGACTGTAGCTGATTCTCAAGCATATTCACATCAAATGGGTGTATGTAGAGTGTTTTATTATTTTCTGAAGTTGAATATATAACCTCTGATATACTCCAAATTCCACTGAACTGTCATATGTGCATGAGGAGGTATTTTTTAGCTATTCCTGTTTATAAAAAGGTTTATGATTTAAACTGTAATAATAGCTAGGAAAAAAAGCCTGCTAATAATAGCTAGGGAAAAAACACCTCACCTTCCCCCCAAGAAGAATAAAACCAAAACCAGTCTTCTAAACTTTTCTTATCCTCTTTAGCACTTAAGAGCTTACACAGATAAGTGACTCAAAACAAGTTTGAAAAAAAATTTTCATATAATTATTTTGATTTTGAATCAAAACATAGCAATAAGCTATCCTTTTCTTCTTTCTTTCTCTACTCACACATAAAGACACACAGATAATGCAATACTGTTGAGTTCATTGTTTCAGAATAAGGCAACAAATGCTCCTGATGTAATGACAGTACTTAAGAAATACTGGCCTTCCATTTGGTCCTGCCTAATGATAGGATTGCATTTGAATGCATTTTGTTTCCTTGTGCCAATTCACCTCCTCCCTTTTTTTAACTGTAGAGAAGGAAGGTGATGCACACCTACCTTACACAGCACCACCATGGCTTGTTTTTCCTGTACACATCAAATGCATGCGATCATTTCAATGAGGCAACATGTGTTACTAAAATCAACATTTTTTTCTTCATGGTACCTTGTTACCCTGACCACCTGTGCTTCTCTTTTTGAAGAATTTTGGATCTGAATTGGTTTTGCTGTGTGAAGCTCGTGAAGTTTGTTTTGGAAAGAGCAGTTAGAGCAGCTCTATTATAGTCATTAGACTTGGACGTAAAGATTATCTTAGCTATTAGTTTGAAGGTAGGATGGAAAGGCCACTGGATGACAAAAGAAGGAACATTGATGAGCCACAGAATAGCTGAGGTGGGAGGTGACTTCTGGAGACCATCTAATGCAACATTTCCTGCTGATGGTAGGCCCAACAGCAGATTGCTCAAGGATGTGCTCAACTGACTTTTGAATATATCCAAGGAAGGATAGTCCACAACTTCTCTGGGAGATGTGTTCTAGTGCTAACTCTCAGTAAGGTTACTGCAGGGTTTTTTTCCCCTTGTCTGTTCACTGGGTATCACTGAGGACAGTCTGTTTCTCTCTTTCTCTGACTAGGCACAAGGTTTAGCCAAGCCTTAGATATTTCAAAGTTATATCTGCTAAGAAAATGGGTAGGCAGAAGATTCTTTGGACTGAGTTTAGTAGGGAATCTAGTAAAACCTGGGTTTAGTCAGCTCAAGAGGGATCATGAAAATTGAGATGTCTATCTGTTGCTCTGCTGATGGTGGTCTTCAAGGTGTGATGATATTACATTAAAGATATTATGAGGTTAATGAGATCTGATTGTTACTGATTTCTGAATGCATTTGTGTTGTTGGGAAGATTTGCCAAACAGTGAGATGTCAAACACTAAGCTTTTCTGCTTAGTGAACATCATTGAAAAGCAAAATTCCCAGTAGGACTGGCAGTGAGGAATTTCTTAGAGAAATAAGGAATTATAAAAAATTCAAACTGTCGTTGCTTTTTGTAGAAAAAAAATGGAATTACTTGCAGTACTACACATTTCAGTTTTGTTCATTACCAAAAAAACTAATTGTCACCTTAGGGTTTACATAGTTTCTTAATTATCTTAAACTTTCTGGTTTATTCCCAATAACAGCAGCTATTGGGTGTATAAAGAACAGACCAGACCAGAATAGGATTTATCCTGTTCTCAGAAATATACTTTTCTTCCTTTTTTTTCCACCACACTGTCTGACAGAAGGGTTTTCTTAGGATTAGACTGTTTAACAATACATCTAATTTTATGATATTCATGTGCTTTATGAACTTTCAATACCTGATATGAAGAGAAATCTTAATCAGCTGAACAAGGGTTCTTTATATAAATGTAATTTTACTATTTTATTGGTGTAGTAAATATCAACCTATTTCCTTTCAAAAAAATAAAAATAGCTGAGTTTGATGTAAAAATGGATGTATATGACATGGTAAAGGCTCATATCCTACCCCTGTATGGATTACCAGTCATTAAAGGACTAAAACATTACATTGGAAGTAAGTAGACGCATTTCAAGGAAGTTGTTAAACAGATGGAGTTGTCAAGCAGGATCCTCAATTGCTGTGCATAGTTTTGGATAATAACGTGTTATAAAGATATGACTGAAAACCAGACTAAGAACTGACTTTTTAATATCTATCTATCTGACAATACTATAGGTAAAAAAAGCAAGCTTGTGCCACTTATACTGGTTGTAAATGCTTCCCATCTTGTGTTTTACATGGAGAAGATTGGAACCATCCTCCATTATGCATTTTAGGTAACTCATGTTCAAGTGAGGCTGTCTGTATATTTTTCTTTCATTTAATTTTTTTTTCCATTTCCAAGTCTATCAGAGTTTCCGTTTTGCTTCTGTTGATATTTGGAGGCATGCTTGATCTCTCTGTTTGGAGCCTCTAAATATTTGTTTAATAAAACTGACATGCCAGCAACCACTGGTATATAGTATGGTCACTATAGCAAAATGACAGAAATCGGTTATGAACTCCACTCTCCTTGTCTTTCCTTCATGAAAGCAGGATGGCCAGACCTGACATAGGGTGCTTTGCACTATTTGTGTGCTGATGTTACATGATACAGACAGACATAGAAGTGTATAGACAGTATTAGATATTGTCACAAAAATATCCAAAATGTCTAGCATCTATACAAGATGCAACACTTTATCTCTTGTTAGGCCAAGCAAAGCAGGTGAGAAATAGAGCTTAAAAAGTGGGAAGAAAGAGTGAAGTGACAGAAATGGAGCGATGAGAGGATAAAAGAATGTGCATGGGAAGGAATTTTCTTCTCCAATTAGGAGAAAGCAGATACTTCCATAGAAGCTTCTGTTTTCCAGAAGCACCTTCATATGTGCCTGCAAGCCTAAGTTGCTGTTGTCATGTGTGCTTTCCTCTTCCCCCTGCTATTCCCTTTTCCCACCCTCTAACAAAGAGATGTAGAGAATGCAAATAAATTGCCTGTCTGAAATGGAGGGAGCTGTGGGCTTTAGTTGACATTAGTGTATTGTGGAGGGATCCAGATGCACGATACCCATCAAATTTCTATCAATACTAATTTACTAATATCAATAATAATCTGTTTCCCAGTGGATCAGCTTTCTCAAGCAGGGTCTGTGCACTACTTACAGCTCTCTGAGCCCTTCAACTAAGGTGTCAATAAAGCTGACCGCTGTTCTGGGGCTATTGACAGTTATTAAAAATGACCTTGATGTAATTTCATGCCTATCAAAACAAAGGCCATATGTTAAGGATTATGAAAAGCTACAGTGAATGAAACAATGACAGGCTTCTGCTGGGTGAGGGTAGAGGGAGGTCAGCACATGTGACAATTATTGGCTCCCCTCCTCTCCTCCTTTTCCTAAGGCACTGAGCGGTGGTGCCCTTTGGTAGGCAACTGTTATGCTAAAGGCATAATTGGAACAATTTAGAGCTCAGGGGTACACTTTTTAAAAGATCTGTCATAGCATATCATCTCGACAGTTAATGTGGCGTAAAATATCATAAACACTGCTGAGGACCCTGGAGTCCCCATGGCAGGGACTGATCGATAAGACCTAGTGGATGATCTGTCTTCCCTCACAAATATAGGGCATGCAAGGAGCACTCTCACTTGCTTTCTTATTCTGCCACTTTATAGGCATAGTGGGCTCTTATCTGGGTGTCTCTCGTGTGAAGGCAAGAAAAAATCCTTTGGGTGTTTTTCAGGCACGGTAATCAATAAGATCTTGAAAAACTGTGTGGATGGCAAGTCTAAAACTCAAAATAAACTGGTTCCCATTAACAATCCAAACATGACAGATTTACATGCACTAATGATTCCAGAAAAATTAGAAGCATCCTAACATATTACGCTCTTCTCTCTTTGCTCCTAAAGATCAGTTTGCAAGAATTTCCTTATCAACATATTAAAACATAGAATGTTTTTTATTTTTCTACTCTTTGGATTAAGAAAATGTCTTCCTAATTCAGTAAGTGTGCCTGCAGCCCTCAGGCTCGGCAGATCTGTGTGAAGATGGCTCTATAACCCTGACCTACCCACAGCAACACCAAAGCCACTTAATGCAGTGACAAAACCAGGCAGAGGGTTTATGGTTTCCTCATGCTCTCACCAGTCCCACCCCCAGTGCCTCTAGACTGCTTTTAGAAGTGGTAAATGTTATCTCTGGATTCCTTCTGTGAAATCATCCCTCTCATGATGCTAGAGGACCAAGCAGCGAGTGGCACTGGGTATCCTTGGTCACAACCTGGGCCCTGCAGACAGGAGCAGAGTGATCCTTCTCTCATACCCAGACACTAAATCAATGGCAAGACCTCCATGGAAACTTTCTCAGCGTGAGAGGATAGCCTTTAAATTACAAATTTCTAGGCAGGAAATAAATTGTAAATTAAATTGGCCTGAAATAAATAATTTTATATCACATCAAATTAAAATAACTTTTTTCCTGTCAAGAAAAGGAAATAAAAATATCTTTAGAAAATCTACAATATTATACAGGAAATTAGCATACAGGTTTTTCTACAAAACCCAGAACCTTCTCTTAGCTACTTCAATCAGGATTTTATTCCCAGTTCCTTTTGTGTATGGCACAAGGTAAGCAGCTTAATGTCTCCATCACTGTGGATATAGTGTGGGTCTTTCAAGATTGTTGTGAATGAAAACATTAATATTCATTCTTTTTGTATTTATGAAGTCTGCAGACCATGTTGAGTTATATGTAAAAGGCTATAAACATAATTTAAAAGAAAGCTAGTGAAAGTATTAGCGATTTGACCTTAAAGTAAAATACAGCCTGTTACAACTTTTTTGGTTTGTTTGTTTGGTGTTTTTTTTTTTTTGGTATTTTTTTTTCCTCTTTTTTTTTTTTTTTTTTTTAAACTCCTTATAGCATAATTCTCTGACAACCCAAAATCTGAAGCCACAATTTGAAGAGTTATCTCTCTGTCTTCTGTGTTTCTCCAAAGATTCAGCAGGTTGTGGACAGACACACTTGATGACTGATTTAGGAGAAAAAAAGCATGCAGAGAATGGAAATGTTTTTTAATTACATGAGCGTCTTCATGAGATCCCATGGCTTTTTTTTCTGATTCAGTACTGTGAGCAATGTGTAAAGGTGGAAAGAAGCCATTAGATAAATGAACAGGTCATGGCGGTTGTATTTTAAATTTACTTAAATACATCATGTAGAACCTGACTCTGTTGGATTGAGTTATTGGCGTAATGGAGTGATTAATATTAATGGCCATTACTCTCCTTTCAAAAGTTTTCCTTGATGACTAAGTGAGAAGCACATGGAAACTTAGGTGTGGAAGCCCATCCAGGGACAATCTTGTTTTCTTTCCAAGACTGTATTTTGTGGAAACAGAAAACATGACATATGGTTTAGTTTATTGATAAAACTTCTGCTGCTCTGAATGACTGCTCAGAGTATACATGTTAATGGTAACTAAAACTTGTAATGAAGCACTACCTAGGAATTGCTATGGACGTACAAATATGCTTTTTTAGTTGAAAGTTTGAACTTGAAAGCCTTGAAAATTAAATTAAAAGAATCCTAAGATGTTATGAATATGCTTGTGGTTCCCATTCTGAATTCTGAATCTCTCACTTGTCCTTTTTTATTTTTCTGATAACTTGTACCATTCCCTACACCATAACACTTGTATGTCCTATCATCCGTAATGTGCCTATTTGTGCAACATCTCTGTGAGAGAAGGAAGTGTTGCCATAATCAAATTTACAAATAAGCTAGGAAGTATAGGTAATAAAAATATTCATTTAAGCAACTGTTGAAATTTTAGGGGGTCATTAAAAATATTTGTGCAAAGAAGGTAATTTATCAATTTTTGTCAGGGAAATAGGACAGTTCTCTTTACTAAGAAATCTTTGAAAAAAAAGGAAAAAATGTTAATTGAAGGGATGAACTATTAACATCCAGGGCACTTCTCTGCAATAGGATTTATTTGTACTATCTTTAGTAGGAGAAATAACATTTTTCAGGTCTTGATTTTTTTGGTGTCTTTTGGCAAATTAGTTTTCTTTTGTGCTTTTTCTTTAGGAGTATTCACCAGGATATATTTTAATGTGTTTACACCAAAAAAATCTCTCTGAGTGTTGGCAAGGTCTCAAGTTTCATGCTGTGAGTTGCTTTTTCGCTACTACTATAACTGTGCATAAAAGAGAAAGGGAGGGAAAAAGCCTCACATACAACTAAAATAAGTGTAAAGTTGCTTAGACAAGGCCTCACTTATGTGTCTGATAAATATAATGCAGTTGACTTCCATAAATAATGAAAACCATTAGATTAAACCAAATCATAAAATAAGATAAATGCAAATAAGAGAAAAGTATGATAAAAAATAATCACATATAAACATAATATTTAGAAGATCAGGTTGATGATGTGACATAAAGGACTAAGATAAGATGGCAAAGACTGTGAGACTTCTTCCACAATCTTTTTTTTTAACCTAACCTTTTTAAAATTGAAAGGATTTTATATTTCTGTAATTTATTATGTGAAATTAATTTTAGTTGTTATGGTAAAGTCTGCTCCCTTTTTAATAGAAAAAAGTAGTGTCATTCAATATTATATTCTGGTATTTTATTATTTGTCAAATATGTCATTGCTATATTACCAGATCAAAGAGTTCTAAGTGACATTTTCTAATCAAGACTGTCAAGAGGTTTCATAAGTAAACAGAAGCAGGAAACACTTGGGATAAGGGTTCAATACATATTTTACAGTTCTGAAGGAAGGATAAATCAGACTATTTTTTTAAGTAGCAAGTCACTTTAAAGCTGTGAAAATGAATATTTAGTGAGATCTTAAGACAATATTTAAAACAAAAAATGCAATAATTTATCTGAATGGTCTATTTTATCAGACCTCTCCCCTGTTGCTAAATGTGTTTAGGCTGAATCTCTTCACAAAAATGACTAAAAAGTAATCATTTGCAGCCAGCACTTCAGCTAATAGAAGAACCCTCCCATCCAGAGCTGGCTGCCAGAAAAGTAATTTTAACATAGCATTAAATCTTGTATGTAAATGTATGTAAAGCATACATTTTTTTCTGCTCGGGCTTTGGCCATCTGTCCAGAGTTTCTGGATGTTTGACAACCCAGAGAGAATGTGAGTTCCACATGGGCTTGTAGATGTCTGACAGAGCCATTGTTAGGTTACTTTATGCAGTTCATGTGAATGAGCAATAGGCATCTCAAAACTGAAGACTGAATATGGCCTTTTCTTCTTCCATTTTGAGGCTAAAACCTATTAGGGTAAATTTTCCTTTAAAAGAAAATAATTTAATGATAGACACAGAGGTCTTGAAAAAGACTTCCTCCAAAATAGCCTTCAATATAAACTTCCCTTAATCTTTACATGCCCACATTAAACTTTTACAACTGTGAAGGTTAGCATTAGTACAAAAATTAAAATAGGTATTCTAAAAGGGAAGAGTATTATAATTCATGTTGACTGAGAACAATGTTTATATAGGAAAGAAAATGATGTTTTTATATTAATGAGAAAAAATATCCAGAAGTTCCTCAAGGTTCAGTCACTGGACAAAGCTTAGTTCATGTTTTTCCTAATATCCAGGATAAAAAGCCAGGTTTCTCTAAAATGATGTCTTGGTTGCACAAATCTGGAAAGCACCATAATGTAAAGGTTTGGAAAAATCTGCAGGAAAAATTGGATTATTTCAAAACTCTGCAAGTCTTCCTCAGGCTTAGCTTTGTCTTATTCAGGCACATCTAGTACGGGATTAAATCAGATATTTTTTATATTGGCTTCCTTGTATTTAAGTATTTCTGCAAATTAATTAGGATTCTGAACAAAGAGTGTCTCAGCATGGATGTTGATAGGAGGCACATCTGGAATATACTATAAATCTTTTTCTCTCCCTTAAGTATTTTATTTTGTGCATATTAAATGTTTGTATAAAAGCCTATTAAAAAATCTACTTTTTTTAAAAAAGTTTTATCCTAAAATCCAAAGTATTTGCACTATTTTTTTTTTTTTAAATATGCAGGGACTGGTGTCAGGTTTGTTAACCTGTGTTGCCTTCTTTTTCCAAAACTGAGTATTTAATTTCCCTTTAATTGCCTTTAATTGACAAGGAAAATAATAGACTTCTTCCTTCTTTTCCAAATCAGTCTCTTAAATGATTGAAATACTTAATGATCCAGAGCTCTTTCTCACTCTCTGGCCTCTTTCATCTGTAAAATATATTTGCAGATCTGTTTGCTGCTATGGAAGCACATTTCAGATCATCTGACCTGTTTCACTGGTCGTAGTTTGATCCTAGAGCTTGATCCTACTGAATCATATGAAATATGATTCCAGCCTGGTGACTGTGTTCTTCTGTATTAATCTTCTGTGCAAATGTTCTGTCTGGTCAATGCACCACACAGTCTTTTGTAGTCTAAAGCCACCATACCAGATGTATTTATCACAAGGGTCTGCACGCTTTAATGATCTTTGCAAATGGACAAGTTCCATTACTAATGCTGTATCCTATATTATTTACAATGTTAATTTTCCAAATGTTGGCTAACAATATTTGGAACACAGCAATCAGATTTTTGCCCTCTGTTATTATAAATACCTTACAAAGGAGACTAAAGATTGATGTTATGTCAGCAAATATGATGATAATGCAAAGAGATTGTTAGCAGTAAACATTCTTATAGTTTCCATACAATACACTGCCTTGTGTTCCAGGAAATCCAGTGGTATGGTATATATAAAGGCTAGGAAAAGCAACTTGCCTTGAGAAACACTAAATCTGTCAATTTTGTATTAAGGAAAAATAAGCTTAAGACCATGATCTCTGACAGCAGGGAACAAGAATTACTCCTACATACCCTTGGCTACTGTGTTTACCAGCTCACTGCTTTCAGAAGAAATAGTGCACCAATTATAACAGCACCAATTCAACCACATCATCATAAACTAAACTCTTAACTTCTTAATTTTAGCCCCTAGGTGCCTGGTCTTAATATTATAATGATGAGATTACAATACAATGGCTTAAAAAGTACAATGGGTATCAAAGTGTAACATTTACCCACTTAGGCACAGTCATATCTTGTCCACAACCTTTTTCTTCCACCATGCTTTGTTTCTGTGTGTACTCTTGTGAAAGAGTATCCCTACCACTTTTTCAGTTCCATGGAATGTAGTTCTTAGCTGAGGGCTAGTTGATCTGCCAGTCATGAGACCTAATCTTAATGAATTTTCCAAATTTTCAACTAATTTGTGATGTATGAAATTTTCAGACTTGTTCTCCCAGTGGTGCAAGAAATGTCTGCTTTGGCACTTATGACTTGGAGATCATAGTATCTACTGGTATCTTATAGATGTTCCCTGAAAGATAAAAGGGGTGATTTAGCTGTTAAAAAGCTGAGTGACCATTCAGCATATTTCCTGGTCATAGGGAAGACCTATGGAGAGACATTTTAGACATGATTTCTATATTAATGGTCTAACTGACTTAAGTAAAGCTGGCAGCAAAATCTGACTTGATTCTGATGTTGAGGTGGGGGGCTGTAGAGGTAAATGAGCCCTTCCCATTCTGCTTAGGAATCTCTAAAACATGCACTATATCAATTTGTTTTTTCCTCCCACCCATATTACTATTGTAGCTGCTGTAAAGCCTGCAACAACTCCCTTGGTTTAGCTACCTCTGTTTGGAAATGCATCTCTCCACATCATATATGGTTACTGTACATGTACACATTGTAAAAGTGCAGTTTTCCTGTATGGCTCTTCCTTCAGAAAACTCTCCAGGATAGTTCAAAGTTATTCACTCTACTGTGAGGACTTTTTGTTGTATGGTGTCTACATATAGTACAAGAAAAATATTTTTTTATATTATATTTGGAAGATTTCTCACCATTTTTACTGCTTGTGAGTTTGAGATCAGTGATTTCTGTCCTTCCTGAGAGAAGGACTTTGCTTCTGGTCCTGGATTTGCAAAATAGAATTGAAGAAAAATATAGGCAAAAAAAATGTTCATAGAATCAAAAACTAATGTAAACTCCCTGTATCCAAACCCCATAATCCCCAAACCATATGAAAAATACCCTGAAACAAACCCCAAAAGCCAGCTAACCACCACCACCCATATAGCAGATAGAATTCTAAAGAATTAATTCCTAGGAATGAGGCTTTTAAAGTCTTGGCCTACATTCAGCTGGATGTTGGTGCACACAAGGTGGGCTGACTGCTCAGTTTTTAACAAGGGGGTTCTGCTTATTCCCTTGTGCAAAAGCACACCAGTCCAATTCACCTGCACATATTGTGCATGAAGAGGGGATACACGTGCCAGAATGTGCATGTGAATTCTTGACAGAGAGCAAATTGGAGTGTACTCCTCATTGCTCATGTGGCCACTATTGTTTCTGATAATAGTTCACCTGTGGTATACACACAGAGTGCCTGGAAACCTATGGCCATGTGTGCTAGATATAGTGTAGCTGTACATTCATCTGGATATGTCTTCAGGAATTTTTTTAAAACAGATGAAGTGCATTACACTCCAATTCCCTGGTAAAATAGCAGATAAATTCTGCCTAATGCTAGCATTAGTCATTTCTGTATTAATAGATCCTTCAATCTAATATTTGTGCTCTCCTAGGTATTCAGGCTTTGGCATCACTACAGCTTTCATGCTGAGGACCTTCCTGGACTACAGCCAAGCTACTGAGTATGAAGGATTAAATTTGCCCTTGTTTCATAGCAAGGTTGTATGGGAGCATTCCAAGACTGATTTTCATAATTTGACAGTCTGGAAGAGAGTTGATATATTTATTTCCTTTCTTTGTGCTCTCCTGGAAAGGATATCCTGCCTCTGCTGCATCTTGAACACTAATCACCACAAACCTTCTCTTCTGTCTTGCTGCAGGTGTATGACACTTTAGATTAGTTGTATACGGTTAGAACAGCACTGTGTAGTTGTCCTGTAGGGAGCTGAATATGGTTTCTTGGCATCTTAAAATTCCATATTTGGACAGGAAAATTCCAAATATTGTGCAGCATACTTTATTTTATTAACATGGGTAGGGTGCAGGGATAAGGCTTTTCTGAATATAAGAAACATATCAGATAAGCCCTTTTACTCCTGTGCACTCTGATGTAACAGCAGAATGCATTCCTTTCTAAATTATGAGATCTGTAGTAATGAGCATTTAGGAATCTTTCCGTATTTTTTAAGACTTACAATTTGCATCATGTAATATATATGCTGATTTATTTTGCTTCCGATTTATACCCAAGTTTAAAAGCCAACCTGATTCCAGTTTTTATTCTTTATGTGCTATGTAGGAGCTACTTGTCATTTATGAGGGAATACTTTTTAAACATTTTATGTATGTTTTTCATCCAGCAGTCTGTAATAGATCTTAAAATTTGTTTTAAAAGACCTCTAAAGGTTAAATTCAACAGTTACTTTAAATTGGCAGAAATATAGGCTGGTGCTGCTTACTTGGTGGTTCTGTTTATCACTCAGCCAATGCTCCTCTACAAATGCTCTACTTTGACTACCTCTAGTCATGTTTTTCTGACTGTGTCTATTGCCTGACTGGTTGCTTATATGACTGCATGGGATCCAATCTGCCAGTTAAAATTGAAAATGGAGATGT
>NC_140704.1:71400000-71452500 GCF_050655825.1 Lonchura striata
ATTTTAATCTATAAATAAAGCTAAGATTGCTGGCCAAAACTCCAATTGCTCTTTAGAAAATATAACCATCACAAAAGTAAAATAATAATAAATTAAACTGTTTCATGATTTATTTTCATCATATATAATTTCTATAAATCCACATTTATGAATATAAATTTGAATTGACAGAACCTATGTAGATTAAATAAGGCTTAAGAGTTGCAGGAAACTACTCCTATTCTTTTGTCACCTTTCATCCTCTGGAGTTGCATTAAGTCTTACCACCCTGTCTTCTTGAAAGTTTACTTTACTGCCATGCTTTCTACATCCCCATCCAACATTTTTCATTTGACTTTCCTTTCTGTTCTCCAGGCTTCAAACTTCCCATGCTGTTTTAAAACCAAATTATGTCATTCTTTTAATGTACACCTGATGCTCTGAAAGTTTAGGGAAGCTCAGGACAGGAAGAGGTGAAAGAATTCAGTCCATTTATTTGGTATGAAGAACATGAAAAGAAGGAACCAGCTGGGTCTATGAGAGATTTGTCCTTTTGAGCCTGAAGGTAATCACAGAAGAATGAGAATCCCATGGTACCAGAGATGCAGATCTACAGCAATGTGACTTTAAACAAGTTGGATATTATGGACATTTTTCATACAATATATACAAGCAAGGTGCAGTTTAGGAGCATTTAAGTTTGCATTTGCAAGTTTGCAAAAGACTGAAATTTTTGTACACTGACCAGAAAGAGGTAGTGGACTGGAGGAAAGGATAAAGGAAGTATGTGATTTCAAGGAAATTACTGTTCTAGATTTCTCAGTTTTCTTTTCTTCCAAAGATGACATAAATATGCATTACTGAATGAGTGTGTTATCTCATGGAAATAGTAATGTGAGATACTTGATAACTCTAGGAAGCATTTTTATCCTTGTCCTTTTCTTTTATATCAACAGTGATGAAAGGATCTGTCTATCACCAATTTAATATGCATGAGATTCTAAGGTTGATATCAAAATAATTCTCTCCAATGAACGGTGTGGTCTTTCAGTTATTAGTGTCATGTATTGTACTACTACTAAAACCATCCTATTCAATAATTCTAATACAAATCTAATCTAATCTGTCTAATCTAAACTGTCCAGCCCTGTAATTTTGATCAATTGTTATCATTTGGCAAGAGTGTGAATATACATTTTCTTTAGCATTTTCTTACATTTGCACAAAGCTGAGTGACTATTAGGGCCATTAATAGTCCTTAAACATGCAGAAAAAGGAAGTTTATGAACCCTGAATTCTTGTTATTGCCACCTTAACTCTCTGCAGAGAATCTATGTTTAGAACTTCCTGAATTTCTTGACATAAAAGCAGAATATTTTCCCCACCAAATTAAACCTCTCTCATAGACTGGATTATTTTGTCTTACAGTACGAGCCAAGTGCTCACATAGCTTGTGAGTATCCATCCAAAAACTTTATTCAAATGAAAGATTTTTCACATTCTTAGTGCACACTGAACCTGCTGATCCTTGTCAACTGAAAGTAAATTCACTGAAGAGTCCGAGATGGAAGGGATCCATACGGGTCACCAAGTCCAACTTTTAACTGAATGGCCCATAATGGGGTTGAACCCATAACTTTGGTGTTATTAGCACCAAGCTCTGACTAACTGAGCTAAGGTTGGGGTCAATGGATCAATTTAAAACACTTCCAAGTAAAAGAGACACTGCTGGAGCCAAACCACCACAACTTTGCAGTTTCCAGTCTCGAGGTACCTCTTACACTTCAAACTGGCTAGATATGGTGTTTTTGCTGCTTTCTGCTTGCCATGCTCCTAACCCAAAGTGTAAACCCCATCATTAGTCACTGGAAGACTATCCATATACCTATATATATATATATATATATATATATATATATATCCCCTCTAAACCTATCAAAGGTTGAAAGCTTCTCAAATTGTGTCTTGTATTTGCCTTAATAAAAATTTGCTATTGGTGCCATATCTCAAACAGGACAGTGTGTCCAGGACTTGAAAGGAAAACTGGACTCTGTTCTTCATGCCCTGGCTTTGGGTAGCATTACAAAAGGTTTTTCATAACTCTGTCAGTTGCAATGATGAAATTTGCAATGATCTTTTGGGACCTGTTTGTGAGAAAAAATAAAAATGAAGAGGTCTTATTATTACTTACAATCACATAGAACAAAGTGTAGCTGCTTGTTGTTTCTTTGCTTCCTGCCCTCTCACTCCCACAGCTTAGCACTCTACAGTGCCTGATTTCTTTACTTTTTTTCACCCTCTCCTTATGTACACACATCTATTCCCTGGTTGAGTTTTTGCATTCCAGCGTGCAAACTAGAATGAACTTTCTCTGCCTAAATTTAACTAACCAGAAAACAGGAGTTCTTAATGGGAGTGCTGACACAACCTTAACTAAAGCAGTGTGAACATATTGCTATAATTTATAGTGTCAGTCTATATTCCAAGCAGTTTCTCTATATACTGTGTGCTCCACTCAAACAGGAAAGGAAGGCACTGCAATGAATCATTGTGTAATTAATCATTCGACCATGAGGGACTCATTTACTAATTAAAAACGTAAAAAGAGTAAATTGAAATAACCAGTGACTGCTAAATCATGTCTTTTGACATGTCAGCAGCATTGCAATGTATCATAATATATCAGTCAGAGACATCCAGATCCTACATATTCTGTTCAGAGCTGCCAAAATCATTCATTATACCTCCAATGCAGTTCCTAGTGCCATTCATACAACCCCACAGCATGGTAAATTGAGATGAGATACAACTCAGGCGGGTGTATGTGCATAGGAATAATCAGAAATGTAGGATTCTCTGTTCTGCTGATTGTGCTGACTGTGTCTGAGCATGTCATAGCAGTACAGCTCTTCTGTGATCTCTGGGAAATGAAACTGTGGCTTAGAAGTCTAGATTTTTGGTCTGTCTAGTCTATGGAGCATTTATGGCAGATGACAGCTACAGCTGTGCTCATGTTTTGGAATGCTGGCATAGACCTGCCTTCACTGGTAGGTTAAGGAGTCTTAAGGTGTCTGTGAAACTGTGGATTGAAGGATTTGACATATAGCAGTGCTAGTGCTGAGGACTATCATCTGTGGGGTTGTGTAAAAGAACTGGTAGGACACCTGAGCCAGAGACATCTTAAACCTTCACAATTTACTCTGCACTCCTAAGTATGGATATTAAGGCCCAGATCTGCACGGACATTATGTGTTGTGACTTTTTAAACCACCACAACATTTGGCAAGAATTCAATTTAGAGCTTTTTATGTAGTGGTGGAAACTTCTGTGCTGTCTTTTTTTACAATGGGGTGAGGGACGGAGGATATAATTTCCTATTATTGGTCTTAACTTAAAAAATTCTGCATTGTTAATTTTGTACTCCAAAACTGTGTTTACTTTGTGTAGATAAAAGATGGAAATGCAACCATGGCTCCAAAAAGGCTGGTAGAGATGTGAAAACTACAGTTCTCATTTGCAAAACAGCTTAACAAAGCTGGAACTTTTATTTTCTCAGATTTGGTCTGTGTTCAGCAGGAAACTACTGTACATCCCATGCTGGTGGTAAGATTTTTTAATATGATTTTATGTAAAATCATCTAAGGGAATAGAGCTGCAGTCTCTTTTCTTTAAAACAATATTGAATTTATTGCTTAGCTTTAGTTTGAATGGATCAATTCCTGCATTTGCATACTGATCTATTGAAGAAAATAGATAGGGCTTATAAGTACTGTGGTTTGTGAGTTCTCTATTGACATTGGAATACAAATGAAAAAGATAATATGCCAGTTTAGCTTTCGTGTTCCAAGTTGAGCTTCCAGACTTGTAGAAGGGGTTTTTATTTTCTTAACTGGAGAGACAGATTGAGCTCTGGAGGCTGTTGTGTGACAAGAAATGTGTATCCCTATTACTTCCCTCAAAATAATTTACTTCAATAAGAGCTCAGGAGTATGGGAATTTAATGATATTAAAGATTGCTGGTATTAAAGTTTTCATGCAAAACCTACTGATTCATTCCCACTCTGGGGTTTTTTGCATACTAGAATTATAGAAATTATTTTCTTTTTGAACCTTTAATTCATCAATTTATACTGATCTTGAAAGAGTAGGCAAAGAAAATATATTTTTGCACCTGGACATTGGGAAACAAGTAATGGTTTTTCATTGAGTGGATAACTGTACAAGACTTTGCTCTGAAGAGAACCTGAAATGCAAAAAAAAACCCCTTCAGTTATTTGCTAGTCCTTAAAATTATGAGGGGTAAAAATATGTTGTAGGGGGAGAAGCTTTATCTGTTTCACCACATGATAAATAGTTCTCTTTAGAAGAATCTATGAGTATACAAAAATAATGACTGATCATGCATTTTTTAAAATATTTTTTGAAGACAAGCTTGACATTACTATGGAAAATACTGTTATAGTTAACTTTTAATTTCCCAGTCTGGCTTAGAGTCTGGAATCATGGTTTATGTTAGCAAACATATTGTTTAATAGTTATCTGCTCTCTCCACTTGTCTTCAAGTATTGTGATTTAGATAGAACCATAATGCACAAGAGCAACTTGTCCCCAGAGCATTATTCAGAATATAAATTAAGTGATATTATAACAGAGCCCTCACTTAGCTCAGCATAATGAATATGAAACATCATGTACTAGTGACCAAGGTCATGGTATGAGAATGAATTACTCTATTAACTTCTCTTTTAAGTAGCATTAGAGATAATAAATGAAGAGATTTAATGGGATTCTGATAATATTATTCATGTAAAAGTAGCATACTTTATCTTGCTAAAACAATTAAGATCTGTTTTGAAGATATTTTATACTTTGGAAATATGATGCTTAGAAGTGTTTACTGCATGTTGCAGAATGCATCAGCATTAGCCAGTAATGCAGATAATCTGATAAAAATCAAAAAGCTGATTTGTATACCATGCTAATTCAGGATCATCTCCTTGGCCCTAGGTACTGTCCAAATGCTCCATAAGATTATGCAAGCTTTAGTGATATTAGATTAAATTCAGTTCTTTTGCTTATAATTTTTTTTTTTCCACAAAGGAAAATTACATCCATCATTCTTCTCTATAAACCCTCTTTAGCTGCCTGCTAAGTAGTATAGAATATCGCATTTTAAGCCTGGTATATTACTTTTTTTTTTTTATCCAGACATATTAAAGCCTCCTCTGTCAGTTTTACAGTATATTATTTCAGGGATAGAAAGTTTTGTTATTATTGTGATACCTCTGTATCTGAATCATAAAGAGACTTAGTAATTTGCCATGTGTTCCATAGCATACTCACATGTGTTTGAGGAAAATGTAAGAGCAGCTGATAAGAGATTATTCTTCAGTTTGGAAATGATCCCAATGCATGGAAACCTAATGCTATATTTGGTTTTCTATGTTTGTTTTTCTTTTTGTGAGTTTTTGTTTGTGGGTGTTGATTTTGGGTGGTTTGGGGGGTGTTTTTGTTTGGTTTGTATTTATTTCTTTAATTTCCCAAATATTATTCATTAGTTATTTACATTGCTATTTTAAAAATAATTATATGACAATAAAATAAAGATGAAGAATTCTGAATTTTGGGGTGAAATCTGCTCTTAAAATATAGCAAAAAACATTAAGAAATCTTACCACAACATGATTGTGGACAATGGTAGTATATCATGGATGGTTTGACTGTGATCCCAATCCAAAGTACCATCAGGATTTTTACAGGAAAATGTTTTTTTAAGCAAAAGCATAGTGCAGCTTGGTGTACCACAGTCCTTGTGAGCACACACTTTTGGACAGTGCAGAAACTAGTACCAAACCTGATCCTGCTTCCAGAGAAATTCAGAGCATTAAGTTGAGAGCACCCTTTCTTGTTTGTAGGAGAAATGTGGACATCTAAATTTTCTTTTCTGCTTGTTCCTTTCAATAATATCTTCATCTGTACAATGACAAAATTCTCATTGAAGTTCCTGTAAACTTTTGAACTCAGGAGAAATACTACAACTTAGCTTTTTTCAATAAGAGAAGTAAGAACAAAATTCTTGCCCACTGTGACTTAGTGTGTAGGCAACCCAAACTTAGAAAACTCTTTAGGGTATTCCATGCACTTGCTAACTTGCACTTTTGGAAATTTGTAAGGTGTATGCTCTCCTGAGAGTTCACAACAATGGTTAAATGCCCTAACCTTTTAAATTTACCAACTGTGCACCTTTTTATCTTTGGTGAGGACTTTTTTTGTGTCATTGCACTTAAGACCTAATTCAGAGTATATGAGATGCTTGGGAATCTCTGCGTTTTGGTGAGGAAATGCAAGAACAGCTTCACCCATGTCAGCTGTTTCCCTACAGACATTTTCCTCACTTGTGCTGGGAGCCCACATCAGGTTCCTGACCCCTACTGTGGTGAATAAGGGTTCTGATCAAGTTCAACTCTGCCATCAGTGCAGTGGTGGGCATAAAGTTCAGCTATGAAGTTAAACTACACACAGCACTTCCCCTGGTGAAGGGTAGCAGGATAG
The DNA here is from genome assembly GCF_050655825.1 of Lonchura striata. NCBI lineage: Eukaryota > Metazoa > Chordata > Aves > Passeriformes > Estrildidae > Lonchura > Lonchura striata. The sequence goes on from NC_140704.1 coordinate 71,406,532, forward strand.
CCATTTCAGCTCAGTTAAGTTTCAGGAGATAGTTTGGTACATTTATTGCATTTCAAGTTGTAGAAAAATTCCATCCTCCCAGACTCTTGTCAAAAGCACAGTGCCCTGGGGAAAATGAGCCATTGTAATTAAGACTGTAACATATCTCTTCAAAGCACAAGGTAGAGCCAGGTAAATGAGCATCCTTGTGTTATTTATACCAGCTTCTTAATTATGCTTAACGTGACCAAATCAACTTGATCTGGCATCACTTTTGCAAATGCAAATAGACCTAAAGTTTCAAGGGTAAGATCGTGTTACACCTCAACTTACAAAATGTGTATGCATGTGACTAAAGCAGATTGAAATATATTTAATAAGCTGAGGGATATGGGTCCATAGGATTGGTTGAAAAGGAATTAAAGTATTAGTTTCTCATATTTGATGATTAATGTTCTCCTTTGCATAAGACCTGAAAAGTCTAGCTAAGATCATGAAAGGCATGTTGGGTTAAATCTTTCTTTGCAATAAAGTATTGTCATTATATCTCAGCTAACTCTAACAAAATCCCTAATATCTATGCATGCCTGGAGCCAAAATAGGTCAGCTCATGGGCTATTGCATTATATTTTATTATTTAAACTTTAAGTGATTAGTTCAGCACTTAAAAGCTTTGGAAAGAATTAGGTTACTGTTCTTCTCTTTATCCATAAGCAAACTGACATGCAGATGGACACAGAAGACTTACTCCATGTTTTCTCTCAAGGCTTTTCCCAAAAGTTAAGGACTGTCATTTTCCCCCATCTGTTAATTTCATCATATTGTGAAAAATAAACCTGTGATGAAGTTATCTTTTCTGAGTTTGAAGAGAAGGCCGCATTTTGCCTGAAGTCTCAGAAGATACTTTAAAAACATGCACCAAGTAAAGGAGAGGGGAAAAAACTACTAATTTTGTCTAGATCTGGATTTAGGTAACAGAAAGCAAATGGTAAATAATGATTCCAGCAAAGTCAGAAGGATTTTGTTCAGCAGGGAGGACTTTTTTTCATTGTGTATACAAGGAAGACTTAAGAAATAAGTGGATATGATTTAATTAATTACAAGCTCTGTTACTTTCTGAGATCTTTTATTCATGCTCATAAAACACAGCAAATGTTGAAATTGGACTATATGCTATGCTACATAGTTACTTTATTGTTAGGGAGACCTCTTCTGTGAGTTAATTTTCTAGGGTTTCCATTGACATTCATAGTTCTTTAATTTGTTAGATTTTCTTTCTGGGCTTTATTTTAATTTATGCATCAAAATGGACAATGAATCAGTTATTTGACAGAGGTGTCCAGGATTTTAAAGACACATCTCATTGGGTTACATTCATAGATGAACTTTATGCCCACTACTGCATTGATGGCAGAGTTGAACATGATCAGAGCCCTTATTCGCCACACTAGTGGTCAGGAACCTGATGTGGGCTCACAACACAAGTGAGGAAAATGTAGGGATCCAGAGCTTTTTCTTTTAGGAATTGTTAAAATAACTGTTATAAAATTATAAAAAAACTATTATAAAATAACTAAAATACTTTGAAAAGTAGCACATTTCTTGTTTAATTTTCTTTACCTCAAACTTAGAGCTTGACATTTTATAAATCAACCTGTGTCTCATGTGTTATAGAAATAGGTTGTGGAAGTGTGTGGAAAAGCTGCTGGAGTTTTGAAAACCACTTGGACTGAAACTGGTATGTTCAAGATATTTTACAGAAAATAGCCACAAAATTAAATTCTCAGGAAGAACAAAGAGGGTTTGCATTACACCAGCCCTTTTAATATAATAGGAAGCAAGAGGCTGTTTTGTCTTAGTCTCTGTTGAGAGTTGACTCAGTGATTAAACCCATTTGAGGACCCTGACTTGGACAGAGATGTGCAGAAAAACAGTCATTTGGAAATTTCAGTTGCATAGGAGAATTAACCAAAGTAATCTCAGATGCAGGATTTAATACTTCATGTTTACATGCTGTTACAGCACTTAATTTTAATAGCGGAAATGTTCAACTTTTTAGAAAGATCAATTTCAGACAATAGGAGATCATTGCATTTATTTTTTGTTTGCTGAAGCATAGAGAGATAGAGAGAACATATAATTGGGGGTTTCTATGCTGGTTATCAGAACAGGAATTTTTTCCTTGTCATGTATCTCAACATCCTCCTTGCACCTTCCTCAGATGAAAACTGGATACTACTAATAAATAATAAGGACCTATGTTATGCATCATAAGGAAATAAACAAGGAGTCAATGACTTCTATTTTTACTAAAATACACATTTCTGTAATCCACTTACTATTTTCTATAAAAGACTGTCACATCTGAACAGTTATTTCTTGACAAACGTGTAAAATGACTTTTAAAAGACTTATTTTAATTGTGAGGGAATGTGAAAATATTTTTGTTTTATATCCTAGTCAGAAACACTTTTGGTGGATAAGTAAACCCAGATAATGCTAGTAACTTCTAGCTAGACTTGATCTATAGCTCTCATTGAGTCAAGTCTGAAGAAAAATGGTTCAATACCTTAAAAGTAATTAAGACCTTTATCTGAAAAACAGTTATATATGTGCTTAATTTAATGAATGTAAATAATCCAATTGACTCAAATGGGAATATTCATAAGCATTAAGTTAGGAACAATTTGCAGGATCAGGAAGTAAAATCATCCATTTTCTGCCAAATGTTGTATAAATTTTCAGTGGGTTTCCCATGTGTTCTGGGGACATAGAATAGCTTATCTGTATACTAGGAACATCTTAAATCCAGGCTATTCAATTTGGTATCTACCATTTTCTCTGCTTACAGTGAACCAAAGCTTGTGAAATAAAAGTTACAGTATCAAGATTCTCTCATTTCTGGACAATTCTAAATCCTTGCTTTGATATGTGAAAATGTAAGGTTAGGCCATGTCAGACCCTGACTGTATTTCAAGACAAGCTTTTGGACTCTCTCAAATCCATAGAAGTTTTGCTAGATTTTATGGCATAATTTTCTTTCCAGGTTTCCTGCTTCAATACACTATCAGCTGTGTAACTTTCCTTCCTTTTTATGTAGAAAGAATGGGAAAAGATACTTAGATCTGTAATCCTTAGTTCTTACACACATATCACATATGAATTCTATGCTTCAAACTCTTAACTGTATGTTCATTTAATATTTTTTTCTTTTTTGTGAAAATAGCCTAAAATGTAATAGTTTGCATGTATTTATAGAATAGAAATAGATTAAAAACCACAAGCCTTCAATTCAATGATAGGAAAGATTCCTTACACCTTTTCTAAATTGCTATAAACTTGCAAATTGAATTAAATTGTTTTGTTTGTTTCATGCATAATTGACAAGGTGACAATTAACTACATGGTACATTGTCCTTTGCCTCAGGTATACAACACTAAATTTGTGTGCTGAGAAAATGAAAGGAATGAAATGGTGTTCCAGAATTCAAAAAAATCAAAGCCAACAAAAAATTGATTACTTTGAACAGCTTCAGCTGTTTCATTTGTGTCTGCTCCTACCTGTTAGCCTAGGCATCTGCATTTAGCGCTAGTTAGTCTACTTGATATCTCTGTAGTATTTTGTAAAGGAGTCTTCATACTGGAGAGTAAATAAATAAAAAACCTATCTAGGTATTAGAAACTAAATCATAGAAATATCTAAAACACACAGGAAAATTACAAAGCTGAGTTGGAACAAAAGCTGTTTTCTACCTTTTGTATATTTTAGGTCCTTCATTTGAATGATTTTGGCAATCCACAGTGGCAACATGTCTCTATACCTAAATTGCAAACTGTCTTGCTTTCAATTAAATGAGTGAATTGACACAAATGGAATTTTGGGGAAAAATTGTTGAAAATTAAATTTAAAATATCCTCATTAGAGTCTGAATCAAAATTTGTACAAGTAAGGCAGATAAAGAGGCAGATATACGACATGTATCACAGGTGACCAAAATATGAAAATGAAGAAATAGAAAAGCTAATATCTTTTTTTTTTAATACAAGACTAAGATATGATTAGATAATCAAAAATATTACATAAAATGTGTGATCCCAGAAGAATCCAGAAGACCCTGATGTCTATCATCATTGATTTGAGTGTTGAGATGTGTCAAGGAGAGACAAGGTCATGAAGCCTAAGCAATAAGGCAAAATGCATAGTTATAGATTTAGAGCAGGCTTGACTGTTGTGTTCTTGATATTTCTATTAAGAATGGCAAGCACATCACAGTCTACCGTATTGTTGTCAGAGTCATAACATTCTTCAAATTCCATCCTTATTTATAATACATTTCTTTTTCTTTCATGCAACAAAACCAGGGATGTTTTCTTTAGGAAAGGAAAATAATACACCTTGAATAATGCACACTTCTTTATCCAATGAAATTTTTTAATCTCTAAATTTTGGGCTATGCATATTTGATCTGATGTTAGTTTTCTCTTTAGTTTACATGATCAAGTTGTGTTCCTTTCAGTGGAGTTGCTGGGAAAACTGAGGTATACACCTTTTTTCCCAAGGAAAGCTAAAGAGATTAGTATGTTTGGCTATACAAATATAACTCTGAAAGTAAAAAAATAGTACTCCTCTTCCTTTAGAGGGTAAACAACATGTGTGTGAAAAATAAATTGATTGTGTAGCTAATACAAACATTTTGTCTGTCCCCCAGAAATTCCAGGTCTGGAGATGTAATTGAAATTTTTAGGGTGAATTTTTTTTAAAGCATTGTCTTTGTGACCTCATTTGTGGCACTGGCTGTCTGCAGAGTACAGATTTAAGCAAAGCTTCTTCTGTGGTGTAACTTCCTGTTGGCAACTGCAGGCACAAAGGAGAAGGAAGGCACTTCTGCTGTGGCCTCCAGGCAGCTTCTTCAGCAGAATGTGAACAGAGCCATGGGCTCTGCATGTCGTAGCTGTATGTCTGCAGGATAATAAATTCTCTAAACTCTGTCTTTCAGCCCTTCCTGGATTAATACAGTGGCAACCATAATTTCATCCCTTATATTTTTTCTGGAAATAAATAAATATTTTTTTATTATCTTAGAAGCACAAATGAAGCTTTTGATTTTTGTTTTTAATGCAACCTTTCCTGCTTCAGCTGTAGCATTACAATTAGCCAAGCCTGTAAATTATAATAATTCCCCTATCCTAGTGTGTTGATGGAGACAGACAACTATATAAAAGGATATACCTATTTTGAGTAGTGCATACATACTTGCACTTAAAGGCACGTTCAAGGATAATTCAGGCAAAACCTAGAACCTTTCTAAACACTGCTATCATTTTTAAAATGAATAGTCAGTTTCCCTGTTTTTCCTTTTTATATCAAAACTTGATTCCACAGTGATGAGAATAAAAAAGAATAAATTTTTCATGTCTTTAAGTAGAAAATTAATATACCTTGATTTGGATGAATAAAACTGGTTATTCTCCAATCATTCAGGCAGTAGAACATCAATGAAAGTGCTTGTGTTTGTGGGAGACCACTCAGAACTCTCTCAAATTTAAAAGTCTAATAGGCTGTGGAAGGAGAGATAATTTTTCTACTAATATTTTGAAAAATAGTAATTTTCTTAAATACTTCCATTTTGCTGATGTTTTTCTGAAATAATAATACTGTAATAAAATACACCGATTCAGATGTAAGTAGAAACTATGTTTACTTTGGCTGTTTTGAAATGCTTCATTTTGACTTTTTTTAAATGTTGAATTTAAATGTTAAAAAACTTCATGATACCTTTTGATTTTATTAACCTGAGAAATTTCCAAATTTTGAGTTCCTGTCAGCATTTTATTTACAAATAGAATTTTGAAATATATTTTTGCCCTTTAAACAGTAGACTACATATTTAAAAGAAGCTCATATTATTCTAATTATTTTTGCAAATGGCACTAAAGTTAAGTCACATAAAGGAGAAGAAATGTCCAATGAAAAATAAAATAATAATTCTGAAGGGAAGTTAGTAATTCTTACATTATTCCAAAACCTGCAGCCTGGTATATAAAATAAAATAAATTTTTTAAAAAAGCCTTAATAATCTTCATCTAATACCATTCTTAAAGACAGACTAATAGAGGAGTCAAGTCATTTTCAGCTTGTCAATAACAGCACTTCTTTTTTTGGGAATATTTTTTAATACCCTTTATTTTCAGTTAATAACAAGATGAAATGACTGATCTCTTCTGACTCTTGATTATTTTTTGCTCTTTTCTTTCTTAAGGACATAAAGGTTTCATTTTCAGAATATAGAAAATAAACTTGTATTGTAGTCCTTCATTAGCTATTAGCTTACTGAGAATAGCAATTGGAAGGACTTTGTTTTTGTTTGCTTGATTTTGAAATTATCAGAAGAGTAATACAGACTGATAACTTAAAAATGCTTTTATGGGTTATCCTCTTTTGCTATGTCTGCTCCTCCACATTTTCCTCATGTTTGTTTATTTTCAAATGAAACTGATGCAATATTTTCATCGCCAACCTTGAAAAAGATAAGATAGCAGGTTCTGCAAAGCAGGGAACATAAAGACACTCTTCCCTGAAGTAGGAGAAAAAGCAGTTAATTTCAATCCTGATGACAGTTTCTCGGTGAACAATAGTCTCCCAGAATTGACATGAAGAAGTAATGAATGAATGAAAGGAGAACTGAGTCACAGATGCACTTTGCAATCACTTTAGAACATCTACACTCTTCCAGCCAAAATACTATTAATACGTGTGTCAGCACAGTGAGTGAATCTCATAGTGTGAACGCATTGGAACAGTTCAGGAAAGAAAATGAAGAATATCCTCAGGGACAGACTTTTCTTTTTCTCTGAGAGACTCTTCATTATTCAGGCATTGTGATACTTTTCCTTTATTTGTGTAAAGATTAAATTGCACATGATTTCTAATGTTTCTGCTACTCCAACTGTCATAGGTCGATGACCTTCATGGAAGTGAGATAATAGATACATCGTCTGTTGTTCAGGCAAGTGCTGTTCTTCCACAGCCCAGTACTTTTCTATTGTTACAAGTCGAAAGCAATTAAATAAAAATACAAGAGAAAGTTTCTAGAGTATCCTTAGTATTTCATATATGTCCTTATGTGACTGTCATTTAACATTTATATGTAATATTATCTAATGTTATTATGACCTAGAAGCATACACTGAGCCTCTTCTACATAGCTGAGACAACTAATTAGTGAGGGATGTCTGTGTGTACTCAGAAATGCAGTTTCTGGGAAGGAGCCCCCTATTGTTTGAAATCTGTAATCCAAAGACTTACAATTGATGTGTTTGTTCTCATGTGTGTTGCTATGACTGCTAAAATCCTCTCCAAATAATTTTTCCTCATGTTGCTTTACATCTTAATTGGCAAAGAAAAAGGTACTTATCTCTGCATTGTAGTTATATTGCATAAAAACTCTGCACTGTACACACTATAAAAGCATTTTCATTTAGAATAGAAACTATTATTTCACTTAAGAAGGATAACTTTACTTATTAGTGATTTTCAGTTTATGTTTTCATCTCTTAGCAGTGTGATCAATGTTTATTTTGGTTGGCATCTCTGAAGTGGTCTAAGTAGACAAATCAACATTGTAGGTGCATTTACATGAATGTGAAGAGTGGCTGACATGATACTGGTGCTGTAGAGAATACTATTGAAAATTGCCAAAGGAAAGGGTCCTATACCAGAAAGTGCATTCTATAGGTCATGTACCTTTATATTCATTTTTTTTTCTCAAATTCACATGTAAGCCATGGATAAAGTTACTAACAAACTGGATACAGTTTTAAGGTTTTGCATAACAAACTTATTAGAATTTATGGCTATTCTTATAGATATCAAAGACAGGTCAGGTTAAAGCCAGATTAGAAATAATGTTGGGAAATGAATATATTGATACCCTAGAAATGGCTTTTAAAAGGATGGATAGGGAAAATAATCTCATTTTTGACCCTAGCAAGAGCTTCCTACAGGCACTTTACAGTTATTTCACTAGTACTTCATAGCCAAACATTCTATCTGGAAAGCCTTCAGTTATTCCAAATATTTTTAACTTCAGCATGTTATATAAGGACAAGGCAGAACTGTTTTCCTTCTAATACTGGCTGTATGTAAACCATACTCTGTTGCAATTACCCATAATTTACGTAATGTCAAACAGAAGACATTGGTGTTACTAAACTGCACTGGTTAGTATTACCATTTTATGAAACTTACTTTTGTTTCAATTAGTCTTTAACTACAAAAAAATAATAGCTCTTCAGAGGCTGAAGAGAATGAATTTCAGTTTGGATAACTGTAGGAAAGGTAAGCTGAGTTATGAAGTACTCAGGACTTCTATGTAATTTCCTATTCCTATTTCAGCAACCATAACATTTCTATAGCAATTAGTGATTCTAAACAAGTATTATCATTCTACATCCTGTTCATAAGGATACTAGATGTTGACAAAATTTGTCCTTAAGCAACAGATGGAATTACTTGAATATCATTCTCCTATATGTATATTAAAAGTATCAGCTCAGCATTATAGTATTTGCTCTGGTAATCTAGTAATATTTTTACTAGATTTAGGCAACATTGCATCTCTCTAAGCCAGAGTTATATTAAAGCAAGTTGTCTGGAATTCACATAAACATTTTGTTATAGAAAGTAACACATTCAGTATGCTTTTGACACTGCAAAAGAGAGCAGTGTTTTTGTTTCTCAAATGTTTAATATTGACTTGTATATTTAATCAAGTGTCAAAAATCTAATAATGGCAATAAAAATATTGCAATTGATATTTATAAACAGAATTTCTTGAATGTAGCTGGGAATATTCTGCTGCAAAGACAGGCATCTGAGGAATACTCCTTTAACTTGATTCAAATCCAAGAAATGGCATTGGTGCTAAACTACAGGTGGTCCCTGGGGCAAAATTCTTCAGTGTTGCAGGGAGTTTTTTTGGATGTGGCCTTCAGGTGATTACTACTAGTTAGATTGGTCTTCTAAAGAGACTTTCAGTGACAAACATATTTTAGACAAAGACTCTAATTCAAAGGTAGATGTACATATTCAGTATAACTAAACAATATTCACGTCTGCAACCTTTCCTGGAAAACTTTTCAATTTCTCACATTAGAAGCTCAACAATCTGACTCTTGAAACCCTTCTGTACTCTTATATCTCATGAATAAAGCTGTCTGATAGCAACTCTTTTCTACTGAAAACACAGCTTTTGTAGGACATCTCTTTGATAGAAATGCAATAAATTGGCTCAACCACACATTGGTAATGGTGTGTTAACTACCTTTGCCAGATTTTGAGCATAGCAGATGAAGGAACTTGCAGTACCAATGATTTTAATTTTATTTTATTAGAATTCAGTTTCTTTATACAAGAAGAGGCAAAAGAACTCTAGTTGCTCTGACAATCACTTCTGTCTGCCTGATTTTTCCCAGCTCAAATATATATGGAAGCAGCTATTATAATTTTTGTTAGTGAGACTTGCTTAATGTTGAATAACAAGATATTTTTTTTACCAACATAAACCAGCATAATTTTCTGAGTTATACTTGGTCTGTGATGCCAGCACCTTACTCATTGTCTACTCGTGGTTTTGACCTTGGCCCCCTGCCAGCTGCCCACCCAGCTGCTCTCCCTCTGTCTCTCCTCACCAAGATATGAGGAGAAAACAAAATGGAAAAACTCTCAGGTCAAGATTAAAACAGGGCGATCACTCACCAGTTACTATTGGATCTGAAACAGATCCATCTGCAGGAACTGACCGATATTCAAAGATACTTAAATATTTTTCTCAAATTTTTCTTCATATATATGTATATTTCGTGAGTACTAGGTAAATAATAACCTTAAAGATCTGAAAATCCATACAATAAATGCCAGTTGGGAATAAAAACTGTATTTTCTTAATATGTATATCAAAGTATCTTTCCTAATTAGGACTTTCTATGTATATTTTTGCCTCTTATTATACATGCACAGAGTATGTGATTGAGTAATTGAAGAGATGATAAATATATGAAAACACAGCTTGGCATCCTTAAAGAGGAGAAAAACATATTCTGCTTCCTCCACCTGCATTTCTCCAGTTTCCTCCTAAATCAAAATCTCTCATTGGTTAATCTTCCTTGGATTGCCCCTGAATGAAACATGGATTTTGCCTTTGTAATAGTCTGGCTGAACATATATCTCCTGGTCTTGTTAACATGAGAAGCTCAATTTTCTCCTTACTCTCTCTTACAGAGTTGCATGATTTTGTAATCACTCCAAGATGATCCTGGATGAACACTTTTTTTTGCATGGTTTTAAAGAATCACAGAATGGGTCAGGCTGAAAGGGACCACAGCAGGTTATACAGTCCAGCCTTCCTGCTCAGGCAGGATCTTCCTAGAGAACAGTAGACAGAAATGCATCCAGACAGGCCTGGAATATCTCCAGTGAGGGAGACTCTATAACCTCTCTAGGAAATCTGTTCCAGTGCCTGGTCACCCACAAAGTAAAGGAGTTTTTGCTCATGCTGTGGGGGAATTTCCTGTGCCCATTTTTTCTTGTCAAATCATATGGCACTGCCAAGAAAGGCCTGGATCCATCTCCTTGACAACCTTCCTTCACATAGACATTGATTAGCTCCTCTCTCAATCCTCTCTTCTCAAGGCTGATCAGGCCCAACTCTCTCAGCCTGTCCTTTTAAAAGAGATGGTCCAGTCCCCCAGGAGCTCCATATCTTTCTTGTCCTGAAGAGCCAAGAACTGGACACAGCACTCCAGATGTTCCTCACCATGCCTGAGTAGAAGGGCAGGATGACTTCCCTTGACCTGCTGGCAATGCTCTTCCTAATGAACCCCAGAATCCCTTTGGCCTTCTTGGCCACCAGGCCATTGCTGGCTCATGGACAGCTTGTTGTCCACTAGGACCCCCAGGTCCTACTCCATGGGTTAGCGTTTTTTCCCAGCACATCAGCCCTTAAACTGGGAAAACCAGAAACTCTCTGCAAATCAGGATGATCTGTTACCTGGCCAGCTCTGCAATGTCATGTCACTGAGATCCAGCTGTGATTCCTCAAAGGGAAGAGTGGGAACACATGTACAGAATTGTAGTTTCACTATGGGTTTCTGCAACCTATTTTCCTTTTTTATGTTTTTGATCACTCTAAAATTACTGTTTTTCTTGCAAATGTGATGATTTAAATTTTTCCCCCTTCCTTAAATCTCCATATTATTTATGCTAATCATAACTGTTGGCTTTTTTTGAAGACCACAGCTTAACAGCTTAACACCTGAACCTATCAGCCCTCCCTTCCTTTTTGTTTCATTTTTCTGCCACTTCTTTCTCTCTTCATCAAGAAATCAGTGGTAAAGGTGCAAATATATATTTCCTTTTCATTAATAATTATTTTATTTTAATTTCTTGGTGGTCTGGCCTTATCTTTCACCAAACTTCTTTTCTCAGTGCAGTATTCTCCTCTTTCTTGATTGTTAAGTAAAAGCAAAATACAAGGCTAATATTTGTTAGATTTATGAAATCATATTCCTAAGCTCACCTGTTTCTTGCCCTTTTCTTAATTATCTCTTTCAAATGATGGAACTTTTTCTTGACCTTCCATAAGCAAATTATACTCTGCTACTAACTCTACTAAATTTTTCTTAAACTCTTGCTGTAAACCATTAAAACATGGCTTTCACTTAACAGAAGGCAGAATACTCCCTTTACAAGAGCCACATCTGTTTATCTGCATTATGGAAGACTTAATTTATTTTTCTTGATCATTCTGCTATCTCTGACAGAATAATTCTTTCTCCTGTGCGCATCTTTACTTTTCTCTCTTGTTACTTTAATGTCAGGACTTTGACATTTCCCTCTTCTTTACACTAAAAATTGCCTTGAGACAATTCTGTTTTTCTTGAACTTCCAGCTTCCTCATCTACCTACTATGACTTTCTCTGTTAATGGTGAAATAATTGTCTGATTTTTCTTTTTTTCTCTAAACATAAAATGCAATTATATGTTTTAGGAAACGATATGGTAACAGAAGAGATTCACAGTTCTGTATGGAAATGTGATTGCTGGCTACTTAGGATCTGTAACTTGAAAATATGCACTATGATTTTGTTATTTAACAATGATTTTTCCTTTATCTCCATTGAGGATGCATTAGAGAATAACTTTTGTATATGCATCTATTTTAGAAATGGTGCCACAAACTGCGAGCTTTTATCCTGTTTATTAAGCCAAAGATAAATCTATTTTTTTATTACTGTTTTGTTTGTTCATATAGATCAATATTACTTGAAAATTCTATTAAGATATGGATTTATCTCTCATTTGTCACAAAACAAATAATCTAAGGATGTTGATGGGGTTAAACCACAGATATGTCTGCTCCAGTATATCTAGTTTGACTTAATTTTTTTAGCTGACCCTTTTTTAAATGTCTCTTTCTTTCATAAACTTTGCATTGTTTTACACCATGTTGAGATAAAGTAGTTCAAAATGTCAGCATAGTGCCATCAGGCTATAACCTCAAAGTGCCAAGATGCTTTGAGATTCTCAAATTTCTTACAAAATCCTTCTGTCTGAAGAAGGTTCAGCCAAAAGCAAAGTTTTACTCTCATTTTAAATGTTGCTACTGTAGTTGATGCTTCAAGAATTTGTATTCATAAAGACCTATTTATATTAATCCTTTAAATGTATAAGAATACTTCAATTTTGTTTTGAGTGTCTGTTGCTAATATCAGATTCAAAAAGCAATTTATGCATCTGTGTCAGTACTACAGAGATTGCTTCATTAACATTACAATACGAGCTGTCGACAGTACACTGTATGAGACCGTCTTTATGTTGGCAAATTACTCCAGTCTTTTCACGTAACTGGATGACAAATCTCAAATTATGGTGGGTTGATTTTATAATTTGTCCTTCTTTAGGCATGTTATTGCCTACATGCACTGTGTGAAAGAATCCTGCATTGGTAGGGATTGCTTAATGTAGGTCTTTAACTCTTGCATGGATTTTGAGGTGCCAGAGGAATGGGAAGAGGTTGTTGATAGGCAGGGGAAGTCCAATCCTGGGACCAAACCTATGTATGACTTAGAATTAATTTATATTAGTGTAGTAATATTCTATATTTTCTTCATATGTTGTATGCTATTTTTTAAAAATGTGTGAGGCTTCAGGAGGGGAGTTTCTGAGTAGTTATGGAGCCTTTACTTTACAGTTTACGGCCATCTGCAAAGCCCGTGCAATCAATAAGAGGCAATGGGAATTCTATAACTGTCATTAACTGGACTGTTTATTAATTCTCAATTAGATTGCTAATCAGTCTTACCTGTGCAAACTCATTGGAAGGAATAGGGTGATCTAGGTGCCATCCGAGGTATATGACTAATGTGGGATCACAGACATTTCTTTGGAGGAGTAATTTGGCAAGCACAGGCAATCCTGTACAAGATTTAACCCATATTAACTTTAAGACCCAAGTGTTACTTGACAGTTAAGGCTATGGGTATTGCTGTAGTCATTTGGGTACACAATTATCTTGGTATTTTAGAGTCATTATTCCATATGGGAACTACTTTTGTTTTAAAGATATAAGATGCTTTGTGCATATAAGAATAAGATGATGCACTCCAAGATCAGATAGGAAAGTACTATTTTCCTTTGCATGTCTAAAAGATTAGAGGGGAAAATAAGTAGCTATCAATAGACCATCAAAGTCTGAGTAAATGAAAGTTGTTAGAGAATCAGGCCAACACACTCAACCTCACAAAGGCCACTGCAAACTTTTTTACTGTGAAGAGATCTGTTTTTATTGCATAACATTGCTTTGGTTACTGTTGCATGTTGATGGGTGGCAGCTGTTCCATCTTTTACTACTATCAGTGAAGGAAGACTTTTTGTACAATTTAAACACACACATATATTAGTCTTTGAAACAATTAGAAGAAAATTGTGACTTAAATTGTATTTTACACTAAGGAACAATAATTTAGATTTGTAGGGGAAAAAAATCCTTTTAACGCTGGTCAAAAAAGCCTTTCAAACAAAACCAAAACCTAAAATGAAAGAGATAACTGTTCTAAGAAAGAATTTTTCTTTATCAAATAATTAATACAAACATTGTGGTCTAATTTAAGGAATTTAAAATTCTGTGTTCCTTCTTAAATTTTACTTACCTTCATCTTTTATCACATTTATGCCTCGATTTCATTGGCATTAGAAGCATTTAAAGTCTACTCTAGAGTTTTGAAATTGAAGTCACAGGCAAGGTTTTCAGTTGGCAAACATCACTTGTCACACTTAAATTTTGGAGTTAAGGTAAATCATACCACAGTGGAGTGTCTGCTGTATTGGCTGGAAACAAACCAAAAGTATCCCAAACCACAGAAGTAACCATGAACTGTTCTCTAGAAATTGTAATTCTTTCCTAAAGGAACTCCACAAAATGCTGTGAAACTTGAAAATTTGGTTTTTCTTTCCCCCATGTAAAATATTAGAGATTAACATGGGGATGAGTTTGGGGTTTTTTAGTTTCTTGGGGTTTCTTTTTTGGCTTTTTATTTTTTTAAATTAACATAATTGTGGATGGCAAAAAAATGAAGAAAAAGCTGTTCATCAGTATTCTTGTGAGTCAAATAAGACGTTTAAAGGATGAACTCGAAATGTAAATTGTGCCTGCTAATCCCAGCCAGGTTCTGTTCTTCTCGTGTACATGATAATACTGTGAAGCTGACAATGGGATCAGTACAGGAGGAGGGGTATAAATGATGTGGAAGACAAGAATACAAGAAGCAGTGTTGATGTTATACATTATTAAGTATTCCAGCACTTGCCAGTTCATGTTATTTGCACTCTCTCTATTTTTCTTTATGTATTTATTTATTTATTCTATATATTCAGATTTTGTCTCTGCCTTTTCTCTCAAACTTTCTGCCTCAAAACCATGTTATCCTTTTTTTTTTTTTTCTTTTTAAATTCTGGAATTGGAAAGAATGTAGCTGGACTAAATCTTTAGTTTCACCATACTCTTTGCTTATTAAAAAACTGCTCCCCTCTTTTATACAGCTTCAATTGATATGCAAAATTTGAACTTCTGCAGCTCAACTAATAAATAAACCGATTTGTTTAGCCCCATCTGTGTGGAAATACAAATTCACACATATAAAATAAGATAGCTTGGCATCTTGGCTGAATGCTACAGTGTCATTCACAATCCACTTAATCCAGATTTTCATTTGCCCCTGGTTGGTAGCTTCCTTTTATACTTAGGCTCTCAGTATTTTACTTTCAGACTTCTAGTAGTCTTGTTTTCCCGTGTGTAGAGTGAGTAGATATTCCTGGCTAAATAAGCCATATCTCAGACTAGTTCCATGAGCTTACTTCATTACGGTCCAAAGTCACCCGCTGAAGAGACTGAATTTGTGCGAGAATGTACGCACACATCTGGTCACTCACTCCCAGATGAATTACAATAAAAATGCACCTCTCTGTTGCTCTGATGAAAAGGGTGATGTGCTGTAAGAGATATGTTTTTGTAATCGGTAATATGAATCTGGAGCTTTTGCTTGCTCGTGTTTGTTGCTATTCTCTCCTCTATAAGCATGTTTATCAAGGTTTGCCGAAAGCCCAGAAGCCCATAGGTCAGAGAACAGCATTTTGATGGATTATGGGATTGTAACTGTCCCTGCCAGCTGACAGCTTTTATTGGCTGGGAGGATGAGCCTGTAAACCTTTATATAATTATTGTATTAAAGGCACTGTGCCTCTGTGTTGCTGGCGCTTGTTCAGGGATCAATGTGAAGATAATTTCAAAAATGAATAGTAAGTATTGATCGTCCCTTGGTGGAGCCTTATCAGTGGCTGAAGCAGACTACTGTAGATTATAACTTCAATGTCATTTATGATGATATGATACGTATTGCAGAGGAGCAATTTAAACAAAGGGCTGATTTAATTCACAATGGATTTTTGTAGCGTGATGGGTAATAAATCACAATCTATGTAATTTTTAGAAATGAACACATGTTGGCAGTAGTTCAGGGCAGTTCCTAGGAGATCTGAAAATGACCAGGGAGGGCAAATATCAGCAGTGAACCTCTTCTGAATGATTGGCCCTTACTTGGTTCTGACATTCAGATGACCTTGGGGCCTCTGCTGGCAGCTGCTGGTTAATTTTCTTCACTGAGGACACAGTTTAACTTTCTATCTGTCTGCCAATTACCTGACATTTTCAACTTATCACCTTCTATTTTTTAAATTATTGGAGGCACATTCACATTTTGACACTTTTTTAGGCAAGTATTCGTTTTTTGCCTGCTGCTGAGATGTCTCTCTGCCAAGCATCTGTAATATCCCTTTTACTCAAGAAATTAATAGCTTGCCTAACTGTGAGGTGAAAAAGCACAGGCGTTATATGCAAGATTACAAAGCTTCCTTCCAGTTTAGGAATTGTATCTGTATATAAAAAGCAAATGATACCTGAAAAATCCCACATCACAAAGTCATTACATAAACAAAAGCATAAACACGTATGCCACAACTGACAAAAGCTACTTTAACCCTATGATATATTGCAATTATTTTTCTTGCCAGAATGTTTGGTTTGGTTTTTTTTTTATTTTTTTTTTTTTGTGGGTTTTTTTTTTTTAATCATCAAAAAATATCTCTTCTGAAATAACTTGAACAGGTTACCTTCAACTGTGAAAAAAAGGGGTATCAACTCTCAGGTTGAACTGACTCTTGTAGACTATAGATATTTTAAAATTGTTTTATGCAGACTCCTATAGTCTTGCAAATTACTCTGATCTGAATGTGTCCCTGATAATGAAAACCTAGAGCAAGGTAGGTTAGTTTATTCTGTATAGCTTTCAAGGCTTTTGTTTTAATTCAGAATGGAATACTATTTATATATAGTGAATTAAATATTATCCGGTTTATTTTTATAACTTTATAATGGAATTTCTGCTGAAATCCTGAAACAAGAGCATTTATGACTCTAAGAGAACACAAAAAATAAGCTTGTGTGAGTCAGTCATATCAAAATACTCAGGGCTCATGAAAGATAATAATCAAGGGTAACTGCTTTAAAAAACTGAAAAAAATTGAAGAATACTGCAAGGAAATTATACATATCAAACACTGGGAGTTTTGCACATTCTGGGAAAAGTAAGGGGCTAAAATGCCATAACTGTGATATGAAGCCTTCTTTGAGGAAGAATTACAGCACGTTTATTATGCATGTAATTAAGTCTCATTAATGTAAATCAGCCATGAGATCTGCTTAAGTGCTTTCCTGGAATAACACATTAAATCCAAGCCATAGTGATGCAGCTTAGAATCAGATCTGGTCTGCACTAGGCTGTTTTGCAGAATTACTATAAATATGTGCGACCAAGTGGTGTGTGGCTGTTTTTTGGCACACCCAGCTCTGCGGCTATCAATATTGGAAATGTTTCCTGGGCTTGCTTTTGGCACATGAAATTGTCAGTCTCAGCATCACAAGAGAGATGCTAGCCTGCGTCGAGCTAGACAAAGTATTATGTTTCATTAGCAGAGCAATTAAGGTGAGGTTATGGACAACCCGTGGCAGGGAAGTTAACACTTCTGTAGAAACTGGTAGAATTTTTTTCCTGCTTCTTCCTTCACAAAGACTCTGTTCTCTGAAGGCTATATACTGCCTGCAACAGGACAGAGTTCATGTGCAGAGCCTTTTATTGAATTACTGTTCTCTGAATAATTCTTCTATATAGAAAAGTAAATAGTTACACATCTTTAATTGAAATTTTAAGTTCATCATTCAGATAAGAAAAACCATAGGAACTTAAAAACCTGTGTGGAAACAGATAAACAGCTACTACAACTAAAGAAATCATATGAAGGTCAAGAGTGATGTATTTGGACAAAGGCAGTTTGGTTTATACACATATTCAAAGCTGGATCAGGGGAGGAAACTTGCAGTAGTTTCCAAATCTTTAAAGTTGTCTCTACAGTTATCAGTGCAAAGAGAAGTGAATCTGTGTGTTGGAAGAAGCAACTGTGAGTGAAGACCCAAAATTCATTCCTATTTTGATGATAATTTTGGATTAATTTTAATCTTAAAATATAGACTGAATTCACATTAGCAGTTGGAGAACATTAAATATCATTTACTTGGGTTTCATCAGAAAAGAACGCTGTCACACATTTTTAACTACCCCACTATGCAAACCAAGCACAATAGTGAAGGCAGTTAAGAGATTAACTTCAAAAATGCCCTGCCAAATGAAAACATTAACACTGACCTACCCAATGTCTTCCTAACAAGTAGCCATCTCTCATTACATTCCAATAGTCTCTTGGGATATGCTTATAACAGAATGCAGAACTGAGTATTTAGGATATACAAATATGAATATAAACTATATATAAAATATCTATAAAGACCATAATATTACATGACAACATCAAATGTGTTACAATCTAGATATTATTAAATCTGGTGGTTATACTATTATTTTCCAGAAGTACTGGTGAGATTAAATTTAAGCAGAAGCAATTTAATAGGCTTGATAGACTTATTATAATTTTTTTCAGAGGAATTTTTGAAAAATAGGTTGACTTTTGTTTTTCAAACTAGTGTTTTCATAAATAATAAAGAACTTTTTTTTTAAATTTAAGATCTCAAACCTTTAAGATCTCTTTTTAATTTTAAATAGGCCTATTCAGGATATCTGACAACAAATCGGAAATTATTTACTTGCTAAATCTTTCCTTTTCTTCATACTTAGAAATTATTTGGTAGGTAATTTCTGGAAATATATAATTTCATGAAGGATTTTGATTATTCAGTCTTTATTCCAGGCTAAAAATCTTTGCACTAGGGATCTGGGTTGAATAGTACCTTCCTTGTCCTAGGCAGAGTGAATGTACATTGCAATTTTTATGCACCACTGTCTCTCATAAACAGGGGAAACCAGTCTGGACATGGCATTCTTAAAATGGTTTCACAAATGACATTTAAGAGGAAATATTAGTCTTCTTTCTTCATTAAGTTAATATATCTACAAAAATGTTTTTTAGAACATGCAAAATGGTTGATGTTGCCTCAGTAACCACTGAGATTCTGTCTGTCCTGTTCCTCTCTGGATTATATGAAGAACAAAAACATATTAGCCAGATAAATTGTTTTTACTTCTATTTTATTGCCAGAACAATGATAAAAAGCAGAGAGACAAATAAGAATCATGAACCCAGGTTTCTTCACCTAGCCTGCCTTTCACATATCCACAGCATCTTGTTCCTGTTTTCCTTTGCAATTTCTTTTCTCTATAGAATTTCATTTACCCTGCAAAGTTCCCCATGCCCATTTTCATTTCACCCAGCCACTGTCTCAAAAGATAAAATTTTCTTACAAAATTAATAGGTAAAATTACCGGCAATTTGAAAATCTTTGATATGCATGAATTTAGATAAGTCTGTGCTTCAATGATTCTATCATTGTGAAGCAAAAGTGACTGCTATATACCTTGGAAATAAATGCTTTTAAGGTATTTTAACATAAACTCTTTGATTTACTTGTAAAATCCAAGACAATATTTTCTGAAATTCAAATGTACATAATTTTAGATAGTAATTTATTGCATAAAAATTAGTTCGCATATCTACTTTGAGTGCAAAACCCAAGTTAGCTCTAAATATGTAGTGGAGAGTGCTGCTTTTTATAGAATGTTTTTTAAACAATTGTGCTAAATGCCTGTTGGCCTTTAACTACAGCATTGTGACTTCACTATGCAAGTTATTACATAAGTTAATGAGGCCTTAAATTGGGAGATTTTAGAAGATTCCACTGGTTTTGGTAATACAGTAGAAAGCTGTTAAACATACAATTCTCCTTTACAGTGAATTATATTTTTTTTAATTGGGTTTTTAAACAACCAAGAAAGCTACCTAAGTTGATTCCACTGGTTTGAAAATATTCCCTTAAATAACACTGACTTTTTAGGTTGCAAGGATCAATTTTGTTAAATACTATCTTTCAAACTTTTTATAAAATTTGAACAGGAAGAATATTAAAAAATATTATATTTATATTAATAGCTATTTCTTTTATTTTTTTTTTTTTTTAATGGAGAAAATGGGAACATGAAAGATGGACTTAGAAATTCCAGGAAAAGAATAAACTGGAAAGACAACATACTTCTGTTTTGATCTTCCTGCAGTCTCTAAAGACTTAGGCAGACCCATTAATGGTTTCCATTTTGATTTATGTTTGCTTTGTACTCACCTTGTAAAGTAGAGAGTGGTGAGTTATACCAGTTAGACTTGCTGATCAAGGATAGAACTGCATGGGCATTGAACATATCAAACTGATGGGTGTGCAGGTATTTCTGTAGTAAATAAGCAGAAACTTTTAGGTAACTTTTTTCTTTCTTTTTCTTTTTTTTTTTTTTTTTTTTTTGAAAGAGGCAGATGATAAGAAATTAGTATACTCATAGAGAGCATATGAATGTACCATATAATTTTTTATAGTGTTTTTCTGTCAGCAGCAACTTTTTGCTCTCTGTGGTCCTTCAAATTAACTGAATTAACTTCTAGATAGTGTCTCTAGTAAGAAAATGTTCCCATCAAAATGAAGATGTGAATAGAGCAACTCTGCAATGCTCCCTTCAGTCTTCTTTCTTTTGCTCTCTTTTTTTGAGGAATGAAACCTTTGCATCATTGTCCAGGAAAATGAGCTGTACATTCCAAAAGAACAGTAGTGCAAGCTTGGAAGTGCAAAGGGAGTTGTTTGGAACAATTTAAAATCTTGAGCAAAGACTTTAACAGGATTCTTAGAAAAATATATTCTGCTGCCAGAGCATGAATAAACTAATTGTAGTTTAACTTGTGAGCTTTATAAAGAATTAGCCCTCTTTGTGTAAACGGAGCTGTGATTTATTAATAATCTCAGCCATTATTTGCTGTGGAATATGTTTGGTACTTGTCAGTACTGCACTCATGTTACCATCTCCACTGATATCAACAGTGAAATTACAATGTAATCAGTGTAGGATGTGGAGCTTATGTGACTAAGACTAGTGTACTTAAAATAATCAGCCAGGGCTCAGCCCCTGAAGCAATATAAGGTGCCCTTTTATAGGCAATGTATTTTCTCACATCTCTTTTAGCAGAAGAGGAATCAAAAAAAAATTTGCATGTCATGGCACTCCTGAAACAATTAAGTAGGATTTGGTGTCATATTTATTTGTCCATAATCTCACTGCCTATAGAAGGTAGTGCACAAGTAGTTCAGAAGATATCAACTAGTTTGCTGTATCACATCGTCAAACCTCCCATTACTGAATGTATAATGATTATCTTTTATGCTCTTATTTTGGGACAGACTTTACAAGGAAATTCAAGGAAAACAGAACTTTCCTAGAAAAGGGTTTGTCTATTTTTGAAAGAATTGACTTAATTAAGAATTATACTTAAGTGCACTCTGGAAATATGCCCATCACAGACAGAGAATTCAAGTTCTGGATTTTTGCATCAGCCAAAAAGCAGTACCCATTGCTTTCTTCTGCCACACAAACTCAGATCTAGGAGTGAGCAGCCTCTACTCAGCAGAGAGGTGGCACCTCACTGTGCTGCACCTTCTCCACTCTGCTGGTGGCAGCACCAAGGAGAGTAGAGTAGCTGACGACAGAATTATAGAATGGCTCAGGTTGGAAGGGACCTTAAAGGCCATCTAACGCTAACCCCCTGCCATGGGTAGGGACACCTTTCACTAGACCAGGTTGCTCAGGGCCCCAGCCAGCCTGACCTTGAACACTCCCAAATATATGTCTAATAGGAGCTCCTGAGCAATTTCTAAGTGTCTGCATCTGCAGGCTCTTCTTTGCAGCTCTTTTACCACAAGGATCTGTCTCATCTAATCTGGTGTAACTGTACATTTTCCTCCACAACAAACAACCATCCATTGCTACTCCTTCCTTCTTCTCAAGGAGGGTTTTGGCTAGATTGGTTGGCAGGTTCCACTGAGGCAAAAAACACACCTGCATGATGGACCAGTGGATGTACCAGGTCTCACTCTGTCCATGAGGAAACTCACACTGTTTCCCTTCTATATTTAATGGAGATACAAATCAAACCAAAGAGGGATGGGTGAGCTGTGTGGCTGTTCATAGAGCTTTGCTCAGTGTTCATGACTATTGTTATACAACAATGAGCACGGAGTAAATCTTGAGAGCAGCAGCTGCTTTTCTCTATTTCTTCAGTAAAGTTTACCTTCAAAGCACAGCACCCAAACAGTGACAGAAAAGGAGAGACAGGATCTGAAACAGCAGCTTGCATTTGTGAGAAAAAGAGGTTATGTTATTTTCTGACAGGAGGTTAATGGAGAAATCTGTTCTCAAAATGGTACCGAGTGTTTGGTAACAAACAATGATATGTGCATGTATATGCAAATATTATATAACCACTGGTGACAAAAACCATCATACAGAAGACCTGAGCAATTTTTAAAGCATTGTTGACAGAACATAAAGTACCTTGTTTTGAAAGATACTAAATTTGTTAGTTGGAAACATGGATGTGGAAGGTGGAAAAAAAATATTCTGTCTGAGTTCCTTGGTAGCAATGATCAGGGAGGGTAAAAGGCATTATAGAGAAAGAAAGAAATAGCTTAAAAAGAAAATATAGTAAATGTGGCCTTGAAAAAAGTATTCAGCTAATAATATAACAAAACCAAACACATGTAAAAAGGAAGGAAATTATGATAATGAAAGAAAAACGTGGACTAAAGGAATGAAAATAAAGAAGTCAAAAACTTCTCTCCGATACTTACTTGACATACTTCGATGGATTTATAAAAGAAACAAGGCAATATAAGCAATGAGAAAATAAGATTCAGAATTCTGAATTGTTTCATATTTGCAAACTTACATTATAAATGTAAATTTAAGCTTTGCTGAGCTTACAAATGTAGTTTCTCACCAAGACTCAGAGAATTTAGGAAAGGCTCTTTTGAGATATGTTGGCTGGTCAGAAACAAATTCTTTCTTATACTGGTGCTTTCAGTTACCAATAGACTTTGCCCCAAGTTACTTCAGTGTAGTTCACTTGCCTCACAGTGAATTTATCATAAGGTGTTTTAGCAGAATTCAGGTATTAGACAGCAACTTTAAACTTCTGCTATTTCTTTCAGGTGAGTCACAACTGGAAAAAATATTAAATATGTGCGGAATAAGGAAGTTCATTGTGCTGTTGCAAGATGTCATGAACAGTTCTACTTAGTAGAGATCTTGTAATGCTTTTCATATCAATAAAGGACTGTACAAGGTAAAAAATATGAAAAGTGACTTTCTCCCTTTTGCCTACATTACCCTTTGCAGTCATTTTAGCTTATTGCTTGTTTTGCTTTTTGTAGTGAAAAGCCTTCATCCTTTTGTTGCATTTCTTCAGGAAAGGAATACTGATAATTTCAATGATGGTATTTTTTTAATCTTGGAGTGATGTGAATGAATGTTTATGGCAGTCTATAGATAATCACTTTTCCATGCTTTGTTCCTTGTTTAGCCTTCAAATGCAGTATTTATCAGTCTGCAGAGCAAAACTATGTGCATGCCATATCATTACTAGCTCAAGGGGAATCATTCGAACCAATGTAATTTACTCAATATTGGTCAGTTTGACTCCTGACCCTAGTCCCCTGACAGTGTATCCTTGGCAACCCCTGATGTGTGTTAAGTCAGGATGTGCTTATTGGTCTCATCTGTGACAGCTTGCTAAAGGCTGCTTAACATAGCTTGGTCTTTTCAAAAGAAAATTAAAAATCCAATAATATACTGTATTCTGATTAGACTGGTATTTATACAAGCACAGAAGCAGTAATTTTTATTTTCAGTTCTGCAAATCTGATTTCCAGTTCAAATGGAGAAAAAGCTTTTGGAAGTGATTTTTAGAGGAAAAAAAGTGTATTGAAGCAGTATTCTAAAGAAAAATAATATGGAGATCATCCAAACATCTGTCATCTTTGTGAGGCATGTGAGCCTCAGTTTTTATGTTCTATTGCTGCTTGCATGTCTATAAGGTGGAACCTGAGAATTGTTCTCCAGGTATAGACACCATTGTAAAGCAGTTTGGAGTATTTTAGTGTAAGTAAACCTTGCTCATTGATCTAGAAAAAAGTCCCCTAGATTGTTTTAATGGTTTTATAACATTTGAAGTTCTGAAAAGAAGCAGTTGTACTGAGTTTAACCAGGAGTCTTATGATTTTTTTTTCCATCTCATTGATGGAAAGCCAAAAATCCTGGGGTTTAGGGTTTCAGGAAGAAGGGGAATTTTTCACTTCCCAGTGCCTGTTGATGTAATTAAATATGGATAGTGAACAAAAATTTAACTAAAAATGCATTAATCTTTGGCCAGACTGATCCAGATTTGAAATGGAAATTATACTTACAGACCGAGACTTATGGTCCGTGTGATCCTGAACTGAGAATGCTGCCACTGGGATAGAGGATCCATCTACTAACACAGTACTCCTGTGCAGCTGTGCCCACCAGCATGGATAGTCTATAGATGAAATGCCATTTAATTAGTGATCAGCAACAACAAAAGTAGAGAAACACAAAAAACCCCTTAAAACAAAAGATGAGATCTGTGGCTTGTCAAAACAAATACATAGGAATTCTTTTAGCTTCTGGTCAATTCTCTTGAAAATCTACCTCCTGAAAACAATCTCTGCCAATATCTACATAATGTTTTAAAAATAGGTACTTTCATTTAAAAGACCATCTAAACAAATCCTTTTATTCTATGCACTATTTATGTCATGATTATTCAGCCACTGCTAAAAATCAGAAATCCAAGATTCCTTTTGAAGATTGCTAAAGGTTAGGACTCTGCTGCAGATTTTCTGTCATTAAGCATATTTAATGAGTTTTCAGAATACTTGAGTAATTTATGTTATTAATACTTTGGATTTATTTCTCCAACTCAGTAAATGGGGACATCCCTCAGGAAAAACATGTTTTCAGAAGTGTAGCAAAGTGCTTCTTGGAAAGCATTATTTTAACCAGCATTCTGGAAAGCAGCAGTAACTTTAGGGGCTTGCTTTTTATTTTCAGTGTTGTGCATTATGAGCTGAGGTTGCTTTTTATTTCAAGTGCCTCTTGTCTCATTCAGTAAAACATCACCTAGTACTTCAGAGAAGTAATGATTCTCCATTCTGCCTTCAATAAGGGTGTAACGCAATAACATTTTCCTAGGATGTATCCTGGCTGCCCACTGAGGCAACAATCCTGTGCAAACAGCCAAATGAGCTTGTGTGTAAAAACTGGTAAAATTCATGTAGAGGTGAATTTTATTCAGGTAGACTTGATTAGATGAGGGTATGTGAGGACTGAGGTTTGAGATGGTGGGCACAGGGGCATTTTTTCTTTTTTTTTTCTTTTTTTTTGGTGGGGGGGGCTGTTGGCTGGTTTGTTTGTTTTGGGATTTTTGTTTTACTTTGGGGTTTTTTGATTGGTTGGTTGGTTTCATTGGTTTGTTTTGGTATCTCTATGTTCACTTGAAACTTTCAGTAAGCTTTCTTGATCTCAGCAGCTGTGCTGTGAAATCTAGCATTTGCTTAAATGCTAAAATGCCTGTTAGAATATGTTATCCTATTTCAGGGTAAAAGGTCTAGAAATAATCCACATTTAGGTGCAGTAAAGGTACAGCAGGGGAAAAAAAAAGTACAATTAACACAAAATTTGGAGGAAATTACCAGTTTTCTGTAAGGACCAGACATGTCTTTAAATAGCAAGTTTGATGTACTTGTCCAACAAAAGCAGATTTATGACTGCATTACAAACAATTGCTGAATCAGACCCAAAATGTGTAATGTATCATTGGCTCTGTTTTGGGAGCTGATATCAGCTAGAGTGCTTTATTTACTGCAGTGCTTCAGTATCAAACCCATGGGCTGCTTTGGTTTAAAACCACTAATTTTGTTCATCTCAAAAGTGTTGGGACTTCATGGGTTTGGCTCCTGGCTGAAAACACTGTAATGACTACATGTTAAAGACTTTAGAATATTTTGTTTTGCATATCACTTGAACTAGGTATCTAAGGTATCTTTTCTTCATACAGCTTACCAGTTAAATTCAGAGACATATGCTTGCAATAATTTTTTGAAATAATTTGCTAGCTAAGATATTTAAATAGCAGTGTAGTTATAAAAATGCAGATTGTATAATAAAGTACTACACAGCTTTAGAACACTATAATGCAATGTTATTATTCTAACAGGCATACACCAAGATGTTTACTCTCTTAATAAGTTTTGATGTTCTATGTTTTAGGGCATCAAACAAATTATTATTTAGTAATCAATTCCCATATGTGGGGAGAGAAATACTGTTCATATCTCAGTTTTACAATCCCAACCAAGCATGGTATAAAATGACTCAGATGCTTTTTCCTATCACTAGAGACGAAAAAGGGGAATAGAAGAGTAGTGAAATATAGAATTGACATGTGCATTATGACTTTATAATTACACGTGTGGATGTAAAAATCATAGAAACTAATAGGAAAGAAAACACAATTGTCCAGAAATTCTAGTTTTCTGATACAGATACAATTTTATTAATTTTAATGCTGGGAAGTTTTAGCATTACAGTGATTGTTCTCCTGTTACCAGTCTTATTTTATGTGTTTGGTTTGGGAGTCTTTGATGATGTTTTTAGTTTTGTTTTTGCTTGTTCCAGTGGGTTTTTTTTTTTTTCAAATACAGCATAAGCCATCATGGTTCCTTAAAAATTGCCTTTTTGTTTATGAAAAAATATACTGTTCATGATGTTAGCAGGCTGATGTTTGTATACTAATCACAAGCGTAAGAATTTTGTGTCATAAAACAACTAAGGTAAATCTAGTTACCAGTTTGTATGAAAAAGCAATATGTATACTATGATTCCAGCTGATGAGTTTTCACTGAATTCCATGAGAAAATCCACCTTCTCTGCATCTGTCTTGTTGACTGTAGCAAAATCAGGACCTCGACTAGGGATGCTTAGGATTGCTCCTTGGGGTCTTAAAATCTGAGCTTGATATAAATATGCCATGGTTCCAGTAACACCTATGCTCTTCTAATTTCAGTTGCACAATTAATTAATTGTTTTACTCCAAACCCAAGGAATTACATCCACCTAAAAGAATAAAATGGAATTGAATAGTTATATTTTAACTGGGAAGTTTCTGAATTAATTTGTAGTGATGCAGTCTTTTATCATACGTAAAGGAGAAATATAAAAACTGTTTCATTATAAAAGCAGCCAGTAGTACATTGAATGACATTTTTGAGTCGTAGCCTATTGAATACCAAATCCCTCAGACTGCAATGGCTTCATGTCCTCAACTTCATGTAATAAGTCTTTGAAAGACTACAAGTTACTAGGAGATAATGTGCAGCCACTCAATTTACAAGTATTTCCTAATACATGCTTTGCTAATTTTTTTCAAGTTAAGTCCACAGCCTTAACAGATATACTAAACAAGCTGAATTCATGACAGTAGTGACAAGTTTGCTTATTCTGCTTTCATTTTTAGGCAGAGGATGAGAGCAGGTAATTGTCTTATTTTCAGAGGTTATCTAGAATCACAGAACAGACTTACCTGCTTCAGAAAACAGACAAACATGAGTGTTTGACTACTTTATATACAATATATATGGTACTATAACTTTTATCCTAATTTTTATATTTTTTCATGTATGCAAAAGAGGGGAAAACACTCTGTCAATCAAAATTTGCATTTTAGAGAAAAAGAGACAATGTATGATCAGGGACAAACATTATGCGTCTTTTAGCAAAAAGAAAATATCAGCATACAGATAATATGTATGTGAAAGTGTGCCTAACTGAATTTACAAGAAAATAAACAGTGCTTTTAGCAAGTCCAGCTTGTCCGAGAAGATTGAACTAGTGAGATTACCCTTTCATCAACACACACACATTCTCTCTGTCTCACACACAGACACACATACAAAAACAAACTTGTAATGAGTGGGTACTTTATCAAGACCTCCCTCCATCCTTCATTAAATGACAGAAAATTGCTCTTTGCTGAGTTTGTCAATGCAGCTTTCCCTCCCAGAAGCCCATTTGTTTCACATGCTAGCACAGAATATTGCAGGAATTTGCAGATTTTAAATGACAAATGTGTCGAAGTTTACCCAGTTCTGAATCATTCTTTTCTTAGGCTGACTACAAGGTACAGTTACTCCCAAAGCTGGACTGGAATTTTTATTGTGAGTAGATCTCTCTAGTTCACTAGTAAAACAGTGCTGGACTGTGATCTTCCCCTGTTTGACAATGTCCCTAAAGGATTCTTTGGCTCCAAAAGCCTTTTCTCTTTACCCTATGTGATAGATGTAGCCATATTAAACTGAGAGCGCGAACAAAACAACAGACACATTCGTCTACTATAACTCCTCTATTCCTTATTGAATTTGTCATTTTATTAATTGCACTCACATGTAATGGAGATGAAAGGATGTTGTATGAGATGAAAACTTAACACTTTGACACTGTGAAAGGAAACTGTTCTTTCTAACACCTTTCAGGACAGAAGGCACTTACAAATAGCAGCTACTGTGTTGCTTTGTTAAAGTAACACTTTGATGTGTAGGATTATAATCAATGTAAATTATTGAGTTTTGCTACTGTGCTGTGTTGAAGGTATAATGTGTTACTCTGTGCAGCCATTATTTACTCATACTAAGAAATCAGCTATATAACACTTTTTTCCTCCCATTAAATTCTGTTTTAAAGGTGAACTTGTAAACATAAATTTAAGAATGTGTCTGTTGAAATTGTGTCCACATTTCTAGCTTTCAGTAGTCACACACCAGTCTCATTGCTGCATTTACATATTCTATGAATTTCAATCCAAACAAATGGAGAGGAGTTTTAGGACAGAGCCTGCAGCATGGCATGTCCTTTAATTGCCATTTACATAGCAGAGGAATCATTAATTTCTAATTCACCTATTATTCACTCTCTTTAGTATGCTGTGCCAATGTCAGTTTTGGGGCAGTGGAATAGATGTGGCTCTGCATTGCTTTTGCAACCTACTTTTGTGTATGTTTTTCTTTTTCTTCTCTTAATGCTTTTTTTACCTTAGCAGAATAGTTCTTCGACAGAGGCAGTTACGGGGCTCTTGTTTGGATATGATTTATGGTGCTACATTAACCCTTCATTGACCTAGAAATGCCCTAATATTAAAACAGTTTGACACACAGAAAATCAAAAGCCCTTTTATTGGAAGTGCTATTGTCCGCATCATAAGTTTCCCCAATGTGACGCCACTGTTACACCATCAATTTCCTACTGCTATTGAACACTGTATTGAAAAACTAATGGAGAGAATCCTTTGTCATTTCTATCCCAGTGACCAGCAAATAGCTCAGTGAATGTCTTCCCCTTCATATCACTTCAGGCATTTCAAAATGATGCGTCGAAGGTACTTGCTTAGCATTTCATTAAAGGCTGGGGTGGGCCAGAACCTTGTGGATCCATGTAGCATCTGCCATCAGCCAAATTCCATGGATTTTGGTGGAGGCTGGAAGCATGCCATAACTCTGTGCAGCTTGGGCTAGAGCCCCTGTTGTGCAGTGCTGTGATACCAAATTCATATTTGTTAAAAGGAGGAATAAATCCTTTTAGAAGATTTTCTGGAGTTTAGGAGTTAAAAGTCAATAGAGCTCATGTACAAATCCAATCAGCTGTAGCTATTATAAGAGCTTATTAATTTGCAAATGAAACACTTTTCTGCAGATGGGATAGTAGCCTATTGCTTTCTGTAGAAATTTTTAATGACTGTTTTCTATTTAAGCCTACAGCTTTTAGCATGATGTTGAAAATCCTTAATGCATTTTTTATAAAGCTGCTTGATTCTAAAGTGCTCTTCCCTAGTGAAAATGAATATATTTCTGCTTTCAATTTATATTGTAACTCCTACTTCCTAGTTTCACATTTGGCACCAAGGACATGCACTGTTAAAATAAATCTACTGTATTTTCACAAAATAATTTAATATTGTTAATGATATTTAATTCCTTGATTTTGACACTCACTGAAATCCAGTCACAAACAGAATGCAAAAAAGTTGCTGAAGTTAGACATACAAAGGTTATCTATTCAGCAGTTACCCAAGCTGTGGAGTAGAACAATTGCAGGTTTTTATTTTTTTTTTGAGTCAAATGGTCTTACGTTTTGTTCTGAATTTCTTCATCACTGGTTTGTGATACAAACTCCTCTTCCACAGAAGAAACAGTCTTCTCTTCAGCTGAACTAAAAATAATAATGATTTCTTTCTTTCTCTCTTTTTTTTTCGGCTTACCACACTTCAAGGCTACTGCTGCTTTCTGCAGAATTAACCTAGCCCATGCAGACAGGCACCAAAGTCTCTCAGTATGCAATGGGCAGCAGAAGTCTGTATGAACCCATTAGATGTACCTATAATTACATTCCAAAAGTCCAGAATAAGTTAACAGGCCTATGGCAGATTCACACCTATGCAGCTATGAAAAAATCAGGAACCTACTTTCGCCCAGTCTTTTCCCACTTAATGAGAAGAGGATTTCAAAATTCTGCCACTGCTTAAAGCCATCTCTCTAAATTCACAGGGGAATGAGTGATATATTTTCATATGGGATAAATACAAGAGGATGATTTCCAAAACTCCTAAAACAGAAAACAGGTTTTGGCAGAATCTTTGAGAATCTGAAAGTTTATCCTTTGTGATACTCACATTTGTGCTTCATAGGTATGAAATATTCAATCCATCTTCAGAATTGGCAGAAAGTTGTGTAATGATATAAGGCACAAATAATGCTAAGAGCGATAAATAAAAGCTGAACAGAGATATCTGAGAAATGGAGTTTACATGTAATAAAAAAGCATCACAGTTAGAGAAAACAGACAAATCACTATTTCCAAGTTAGCTAAAACCAGTTCCAATTATATATAAGGTAAAGATTAAAAAGATTTTAAAATTTCCTTGCTTTCTCAAATATTGCTTTCTTAGAGAATAATGTGTGATTATGTTTTTGAGTTGGTTTTCTTTTTTTTTTTTGTTTTTTTTTTTCTTTTTGTTTTTTTTTTTTCTGGAAAGCAACCTGTGCTGTTTGTGCAAACAGGAGGAGAAGCAGACTAGAACCTCAGGCATAATTTTTAAAAGCTGTCCATGTAAGATTATAAGAAGTCAAGTGTAATTCTTATTGTGTAAATGACAGCAAGGTAATTAGTAATACTAGAGACTGTCACTAATGACCTTTAGGGTCACAAAGCAATGTACTTTGCCTTGTTTATTAGCTTAACACAAAGGATCATTATGATAAACCACATTTTTTAAAAAACAAACACAATTTATTTAATATTTTGATAATATAGTTTCTCAGAAGCAATATTTGTGATACATGACTGACTGTTTTCATAACTCAGTTCTCTCTGAACAATGTTAAACACTATTAAAAAATAATCTCTTGGCTTTACACAGTGCAGTTTATCAACCTCTACATATACGTTCAATTTTATCAAAATGGTTTCTTTGAACCTATTAAGAAAAGCATCCTTTTCTTACCTGCTTATAAGAAAATTTAGTGTCTGTAAGTTTAATTTCTACCCCATTTGTCTTCACAACAGGCATGTTTTGTTGGTTTACTGTACTAAACTCCTTTGGCTGTTTCATAAGGGCTGAGTATTTCACTAAGCCCTTGCAATATTGAAAGAATCTATATTCTGAGAATTTGAAAACATGTCAGCCCACCTAAATTACATATTGATCAGGTTTAATTGCATGCCACCCATCAGTATTAGGTTTGAAAATTCATAAAAAAGAAATAATGTACTCTTTGTGGATGATTACTTCTGGGGCATTTAAATGAATTCCATCACTTAACCCTGAGCCGAGACAGATTATTGAGCCTTGCAATCTAGCTAGTCAAAGTCCAAAGCAATAGAACAGCTGTTTTATAACTATCAGAGAAAAGCAAAGAGCAAACAATATAAATTTATATAGATTTTCTTTTAAGTAAAATGCTAAATGTAAACATGCATTTTCCAATTGTTTCTTGAAACTCTATTCTTGTTTTGCTTAATAATGGTCTGCATTTTTAATTTTCTGTCATGTTCCATATGTAAATTCACATTGTAATTAAGAATTCAAAATTAGACAAGTATTCTAGAGAAAGTTATTCTCTATACATTTTCATTTCAACTGTGTGTTTCTTAAATATCTGCCACCATTTACCCTCACTTAAAACACTAGGAGCAATGGGATTTACTCATATTCACTATGCTTCCTGAGAAGTACAGGTTTCAAGGCTCTGTTCCTCAGAAAGTCAAACTGGTGGAGGAGGGGTATTTATTATTTGTTTCCTGGACGTTCTTTACATTTAAAAATTATGCTTGTTGGTATTGGGTGTGTTTTAAGAAATTGTGCTTATGTGTGTTTTTTTGTACAGAATATCAATACTGAGTAAAAAGAACCAGTTAAAATCATTGGTTTTGCTTGGATAATAGTTTAAAAGCTACATTTTATTTAGACACTTTGGGGTAATAAATATCTGTGAGCATAATTAACTGTCTTTTATCTAGGTCTGCTCCTTAGTGATGCCTTTTTAGGACCTTTCGTAATGTCTCCTCTTAATCCTCAGTTTGGCCTTGAAAATAATTTTATGAGTTAAGATGTCACAAATGTTTTCCACAATTTTCCCCATATACTCATGAAATTCATGTCTCAATTTTTCTCAAATTTTTACTATTCTTTCTTCAGAATTATTTCATTTCTTGTGGCCCAGGTTTCAGATTTAGGAAAATAAAAAAACATGGTTTAACCAATAGGGATGTACGTGTTTGTAAATTATCCTTTGATTTACCATGCATGCTGTCTTAATGTATACTCTTTATAAACCAGGGTTCCAATCCTACCTAACATAAAATTATATAGCTTCAAAATGGGGATATAAAGCTCTGTTTTTTTTCACCCTGAAAATTCATCTCCCAGTATTTAATGTCATGTTATGTACATTACACATGAGATACAAGATATCACTCTAACCAACTCAGTTATGCAGTCCTTAGGAGAAAAAAAAAAAACAAACCACAAAATTCCATACTCCTCCTACAAATAATTCTATTTGAAAATTAGTCTGAAAATAAATTGATAGTGCAGGCATATACACACACACACCCCAGTGCTGTAGTAATCACTTAAGTGTGTGATTGCAGATCAGAAACAAAAACCCTGTCTTATGCTTATGGTACTTTTGACCCCTGAAGCAGATTGACTCCTTTATTGCATAAAACATGAGAGTTGTGTCAGTAGCTCAGCTCAACTTGTTCATGGTTTTGTAGTAATCAGAAAAAATAAAGTCCTTTACTGAAATTTCATTGTAGTTTCCTCCATTTTTTCCTGGAAGACAGAATTGAGTGAGATACAGACACGGAGACAAACTTTCTAAGCTCCCAGACTCATAATTTCATGTTTCCCAGTTGACTAAAGCCACTATTAGTCAAAAGAGAGTAGGCTTAGTATTTGAGTGTAAAAAAATTTATCAGGCATGGTATACTGCTGGTGTTGTTTCGAACCATTATATCAAAGATTGATTGGGGAAAGAACTGGCTCATTAAAGCCCAGTTATTTGCTGTTACATAAGTTGTCCTTTAGCAGGGAAATTTTTAGTAAATTAATCCTAAAATTGAGTTTACATGACTTTGACTTGGTAAAGCAACCTGAAGAGACAGAAAACAAAATTCAAAAACTGCCAAACATGCCAATGCAATAAACAAATAATTAAACATTTTCTTTTGTTTTATGATTTCAAGATAGGAAGTCTTACATACTCTGCTTTCATATTGGTATAAATTTTATCCCTATTGGAATGTAACTGGTGTTTTACTAGCAGTTATGTTAGATTCAAGATATTCCCTTTGCCCTTATTAAATGTAATCAATTAATATTAAGAATAGTTGTAAAGTATTGCCATTTTTATAAGACTCCTGCTTCTTTACTTCTGTCCACGGGAAATGTCTATTAGGAAAATTTTGTTCCTTAAAACTCAGAGAAAACAGTGAGAAAATTCCTGAGATTTACTCAACCAATGAGTTCATGTATTTTGTACTTCAATTTTCTGACTATATGTAGATGTAGTCAGGATATAGTGCAGTGATACAATATCTCGTATAGGTGTGTCATCTGAGTAACTTTGAATGCTAAAAGACATTCTTGGAGCAATAAAGATAAATTTTTGCATTAAATACTTTTCATATATTATTCTGAATGTAAGTCCATAACATTACAAACCAGAAAGAAAAAGCCAGGCAAAATTTTCTAGAGCAAAAATAGCCAATGGAATTAAACAATTAAGCTTTTACATAACTGGAAAAACATTTGCTATAGATTGGACTTTTATCTTATGTTTTTATACTTGGCAACATTTTAAGCTCCTTAAGATAATGCTTACTGTATTATGGGAATCCGTGCTCATGACTATTAAGGGATTGTCTTTTATCATGTACTTCTGTTATTATCTATGATCAAACACTTTGATTTAAAGTAAGAGCTGTTCTGTAGGGTTTGATAATACTAAACTTTTAGCTAGAGCATTTCTGGGAGCTAGAGACTTGGCGTGTTAAAAGTACTTGTACATTTTTTCTGTCTGTGTGTGTTTCCCTTCTGCAGCAATGTCCCTGAAGTTCCCATTCACGTTGGGGTTACAGTACCAATCCACTTTTCTTCTGCCTGTGGACAAATCAATAGCAAATCACTTATTACTTACTGAGTACATAGGAAACAAATCTGTAGAAGTCTAGATCAAAGAATGTGCTTATGGCCTCCCAAATTGAAGCTTAGCACCTATAAATCATCACTACCTGTAGTCCGTGAAGAATTCTGCAGTGACTGATGTGTTGGGTTCGATGTAAAGATTTCACTGTACCGTCCCTTCTCCCCCTGCTTTCCCACTGCCACTGCTGGCTTGCTTCCTCTCACTTTCAACACATTTAGTTTGGAAGACTCAAAATCAGACAAGTATGGAGTATTCACACTGCTTTTGCCCCGCTAACCTTAGACTGTTCTCTGAGGCTGATCTCACAGCATCCGTTAACTGTCAGGTCTAGCTCTTAGGGATTTGTCAATGTCAATCCATTATCTCTTGGCAGGGACCATCATAGAGTGATACAAAATCCCTGTGTCTCACCCCTCTTCTAAGATCTGAAACTCTCAAAAATCAGATGATTAAAAAATTTCTGAACCGAAAGAAAAAGACAAGCAAGAAAATTCAAAATGACAGGTCAACACCAGCTGTAATTTATTGTGCATATAGGACAAAGGTCTCAGGAATATGAGCATTCTGGATGATATTCTGTTCTTATTGAAGTCAGTGAGAATTTTTCTTTTGACTTCACTGGGGACCAGGATGTCATTCTTCACCTCCTAAAGGGGAAGAAAAAGTAGGAGGAAAAAAATAGAAAAAAATTTATGTGTGAAACAGAAATGGAATATTACTTTACTAGGTGGAAAGGGTGAGGGAGAAGAGGGGAGAAGAAGAGAAGAAATCTTTTCTTTGGGGCATTTGGAATTTTTAGTAGAGTAGAATTAAAAACAATTTTTAAAAAGTCCCTGTTTTGAAAATGTTGACAATTATATTTTCCTATGTTGGAATCCAGAAGATTTGTTTTAAAAATATAAAAATACTGAAATACTTATCCCTTTTCCAGTCCCTTCTGTATGATATCCCTCCTTCCTTGCTCATTCAGGGAATTGTTATAAGTTTACATTATTTTTTTTCCCCAAGTCTAATGAAGGTAGACATAATTTCTTCAGTTTTCATTTTTTAAACATGTTGAATTCTGTATGCTAAATGAAATATTTACCTCTACTTTTAATTATTTTTCTTTAGAACCTTCACCAATTAAAAATATAAGTTTTTATTAATTCATCTCTAAGTTCCAGTTACATGTTTATTTTATCTTATTTGTTTAAAGAACAATACATGATGTTAAAGAGATATAAGATAACCTTTTAGAAATAAACTGCTTTTTAGCATATGCTAGTGCTTTCCAATATCACACTTCAAATCATAACCAAAGAGAATTATGTGAGTAGAAGTAAACAAAAAATATGCTCTTACAGATTATTTCCTTCTAATATTTTTTTGAAATCTTTGAAATAGGGAAATTATTTTATGGACTATTAATTTCCTCCTTTATATAAATTTTTTAAATTTCCATTTTTTTGTCTTTTCTTTCTGAAACATAATTCAAATTCTTGCCCCATATTTTGGGTACCCACATATTATGAGGATATTGTGCTGTGGAAAAGTGTGAATTTCAGTTGGTTACTACTGACAGCAAAAGACCAACAGGACCATCCAGCTGCATTGCCACTTCCCTACTTTTATTCAAGTACTGGGAGGCTGTAGAAGCTCAAAGATTCTGGACAATTAAAGTACAAACATTTAAGATGTGTATGAAACTCACTGCAACCTGAATCAGAGTGTCATATTTTCAAAACAGATTTTGGGTTTTGTTTTAAAGATTTCCTGTTCCTACATTCTGGCCTATTTGAAATCACTCATTTTGACATGACATCTTTGCTCTGCCTCCTGAAAAAATGGGGACATCAAACCAAACAAATTGAAATCAGAAAAAAAATGCTCCCAATGATATGAAAATCCCCATCCATTTGAATTGCTCTTAATATAAAACACTATAATAAATAACTTTAATTTCTACAATAAATAACTTTAATTTCAGGAGAAGCTTCAGACTAAAATGTATGTTGAAAGAATGCTAGATGGTTCTCATCTTTTCACCTTAGACATTTCCACAGCTGAGCTAAGTATATGCTGGTAATTATCTTCATTCTTTGTGAACCAGTCTCAAAAAGGCACAAGTGGAAATGGAGCACAAAACTGGGTCACCATGACCCAGTTAGGGATAAATTTGCCTTTTCAAGCCTTAGCCTCTCAAAAATTTGCACTAGGAAAGAAATGTGTCCTTGTCTAATTGAATGTAAGAAAATAGTGCCACCTTATAGGCTTATGCAGTTATGCTTTTTGCAAACTCTATCAGACTTATATATATATGTATTCAAAAAAAGGATAATGATTAAAAGCATTGTAAATGAAATTAAGATTGAGAGCAACCTCTTTAATTTTACCATCAGAGTTTAATGTATTATTGTTTCTAAAATATGAGTTCATTCTGCATTCTCTGCACACCATAAATATCTTTGCAATTTTTATAAGCTTATAATTCTTTAAGAATGGCCCAAGTGCATCACTTTACCCTTGACAACATGCATGTCCTCTCACTCTAGGCATGTTATCACATAACCCAGCAGAGGATGAAAACGTCTACCTGTGCTTGAACAGTAGAATATTAACTTTTAGAGCTGAGTATTCCCTGGCAAAGATTTGGAGATTGACAATTGCTTTTTGTTGCTTTGGAACAGTATAAAAAACTATACATAGAGGAGGCCTTTAATTTATAATGTTTTAATCATAAGTAATTATTACATGCTGCTTGACTGGAGACTGCATAGCATAAGTGCTTATGGATGGTTGTGTAAACATTCCTTTTTTTAATATCCCACATACCCCAAATCAATCTAATAACTAAAATAATGTAATTATGAAGAAGTATCTATATTTTTTCAAAGTCTTGCTCTGTTGATGACTCTTTGTATGAGTATAACAGTTTAAAGAAAAAGTGGACCAAAATCTTCTCTGAAACTGTAATGGAGTGTTAATTGAATTTGGTTTTTATTGGAGATTTTGGTAAGGTGGTGGGCTGCAGGGGTGATATCTGAGAGAAGATACTGGGGGATGTTGGACAGAGTCAGCTCCAGCTAGCTTCCAAGTGGAAAGACCACTGGCCAAATCTGTGCCAAATCAGTGATGCTGGTGCTGTGTCTGTTATATTTAGGAAAGAATACAAAATGCAGGAACTGCAGCCTGTGGTAAGTTCTCAAATTAGAGTAGCTCATGAAAGACTAAGTCGTATGGAAAGGACCCCACAATGGAACAAAGGAGTAAGGAGAAGCAGAAAGTGTTATGAACTGACAGCAACACTTCATTCCCATCTGGTCCACCCAGGGTGGGAGGAAATGTAAAAGAGTCAGGAGGGAAACTGGAAAAAAGAGAAGGGTGGGAGGAAAGTTTCTTTTGTTCAGTTTGGCTTT
The DNA here is from genome assembly GCF_050655825.1 of Lonchura striata. Lineage (NCBI taxonomy): Eukaryota > Metazoa > Chordata > Aves > Passeriformes > Estrildidae > Lonchura > Lonchura striata. The sequence continues at coordinate 71,444,735 of NC_140704.1, forward strand.
CTCACTGTCTTACTCTATTTTTAATTGTCAATAAATTAAATTAATCCTTCCAAGTTGCATCTCATTTGCCCGTGACAGTAATTGGTGAGCAATCTCCCTGTTCTTATCTCAATCCATGAGATTTTTCATCTTACTCTCTCCTCCTGTCTTACTAAGAGGGAATGAGAGAGCAGTTTGGTGGATACCTAGCACTCAGCCAAGGTTAACCCACCAAATTATTCCTGGGCTTTCTAAAACAAACTGAATATTTAAGAATCGCTGTAAATGCTGAACTCCTTCCTCATGCCTCCTTCCCTTTTAATTATTTTTTTCACCATTTTTTCTTCATCTATATTGAATTTGAAGGGCAAAAAATAGAAAGTGTGGAGGATTATGCTCTGGAGAGAAGCAAGACCAACCTTTTTATAATGCCAAATATTCTTAATTTGGAAAGAACAGGAATTAAAAAAAAAGCAGAGAAACAAACTAACAGATATTCCTGTACGTTCACGGTGTCCTGGGAACTATTTGGAAGAGAAATTGCGTCTGAATCAAGTAGAAGATAAAGTCTTTCCTCTAGTACAGGCCTTGAAGTTTGAAAAGGTGAGAATGTTGATGGTTGCACACTGATCCCAACAAGCTATTTCATGTCAGACAGGCAGAGACCTAATTAGATGAAAGGCTTTGAAGGGGAAGTCACAGAAATTCTAAGTAGAAATAAGATATAAACTTTTAAGTTTCATTAAATATTCAAAACATTTCCTGTCACTTAGTGTTTAAATTAAGATTGGATCTCTTAAACTATCTCATTTAGTTGGGAAAAATAGGAAAATAACAGGGGAAAATCTGGTGGGATGGCCAGTCACAGGTGGAAGATTATTAAAACTTTTCATCTTTGATTTGATAATAAATTCTATATTCCTTGAAGAAAGAGGTTGATTAAAATAGTCCCAAATATAAATACCCCAAAAGATAGATTTACTATGGCAAGACAACCTCAGATAATACAAAATGTGGGACCCTACACAAAACACAGGGAAAATCTCTGTGGTGCAATGTCAGTTTCCTGAATTCCCTATGGTAGGAAGGAAAGAAGAACATTTGTCCTGAAAGTCAGGCACAAGCATTTTGCTATTCTTTGCCACTAGTTTGAATAAGTTCCTGACTACAAAAGGTAGGCCAAAACTGGTTTTTTTCAGGGGCTGAGCTGCCAAGCATTTCTCTCACGTCCCCGAAGAGGAATAAGATTTCCACACAGCTACAAAAGTATCAGAAGATTTCTTAGTGTGCTGGACAGTGAAAAGATTTAATGTGAGGGTTTCAAGTTATTTTCAGTATTGTTTATTATTATTACAGATTAAATCTACATTAACACTTCACCCTTTGGACAAAGATTTCCTGAAAAGAGAAAAAATTATATAGGCTAACCCAGACAAACAAACAGCCAGTGTCAAGCTCTACATGGCTATGCTTCCAGGCATTCATTCTACATGCCTAGTGATGGATTACTTCTGTGCAATCAACACTGTTAGCATATAACATGATTTTTTTCTACTATGGTAAAAAACATTCTAGGCAATCATATTCATGTTTTCATGGCTGTGTAAGTCAAACCCTTCATGCAAAAAGACAGTGCTGTTGATGAGATGGTAAAGACCTCACTCAATTTTTATGTGGTGCTGTTTCTATCTCTAGAATTCATCTGACATTTACAAGTCTTGTCAATGGAAAAAACCCAACAACTTTTGCCAATGAGTGTAAGTTTGCAACTAGAATTACTATTGATGCTGATCTTGCAGTAGTCACGGAGCCAGACTGAATCCATATTTAGGAAATGAGCACTAAATGCCTTGGCAGATCTCAGTTCAAGGTGTCTTAGTCTACCTTGTTTCCTTTTTAACATCAACATGAAAAGTGAATAGAGCTTTCTCCACACTCTCATTGTATTATCATATTTACAGGAGTATTGCATTACTTTACACTATGGACAACTTTTGATTATATAATTTATATCACATCCATATCAAATTAAAAGATAGAACCTCCTCTTCCACCAGCCACAAATCATAATCACCAATAATCTATTGCTGATTTTATTTTTTTACTTCTATTTTCTTTTTTTTTTAAACTAACAGTGTGTGTTTAAAAAAGGAGAAGCTATAAACACTACAACAGAACTATTAATTCCTTTTTCGATAACATCCAAGCCTATATTCTGTTTAAAGAATATGTACATCACTGATTGAAGTCAATGTTAATCTGTCATTTTACCCATCATGGTTCTCCTGGAAATACATGGACTTAAACTTTTGCTCAGAACCTTTCCTGCATTGAATATGTTTCAGAATATGCTTTCAAATTCAGATCTCAGCAAAAGTGACTTTGAAATAAAAAGCAAGATATTCAACGTTTTTTAGCTGATATTGTAGAAATACTTCATAATAATAAGATAAAAGACAAACAAAACAATCTCTTTCTACCCCCACAAAAAAAAAAAAAAAAAAAACCAAAAAACAAAATAAAACCCAACCTGAGGAGCTAAACTGCCAGTACAGCACAATTTTAGCCACAAATAGAATTGTACTATCAGCTTGAAAGTAGCTCTCAGCAGGGACTCAGACAGCAGACGAGATTGTATTATTCTACCATTCCCCTATCCATCTGTTAAAGAAGTTCTCTTTGGAATCAAATGCTCCTCTTCTTAATTATTTTTTTAAGAATAATCTAATTTTTGAACACAATCAGTGGCACTTCATGTATGCACACCTTGCAAGTGTTTAGGAAAAAGCTTCCTTTGTTTGTTTTCATTCAGGAAATTCATCTCCACTACCTTTATTCGTTTTAGAATTGAGTTTGTGCCAATCCCAAATACCCATTTGAACATCTGTAACTATAGAATTCTCCCTTGTTTTCCTCTCTCTCTCTCTCTATTTTTTTTTTTTCTGATTTAGCATATCTTCCTCCTTGCATGAAATTTTCAAATAGTGTTTTGGTTCTTTTATATACTGTCTCTTTCCTCTTTCCAGGAAATATGCTCAGATCTCTATTGTAGCTACAAGGAGGGAAAAGAACTATGATATTAACACATGCAATCCCCCCAGCCCAATAAACTGTTCTTTACTCTAGGTGGTACTTGTGTTATTATCTAGTTTTGAAAGCTTTTCTATCTCATATAAAGCACAAAAATAACAGTCCAAGAAGGGATACTATACCAGCAAAGTGCTTGTAAGCTATGTTCATTTATATCAGTGAATACTGCTTTTGTGCTGTGTATATGTCCCAAATGAAATAAAATGCAACAAGAAAATGACATAACTGATCCTATGTACTTCCCAGCATAACTGAACCCATGTTAGAGATTTCCACTCTTATGTATATATTGGTTTGAAATTGTGGTTCATCATTCCTCTATATCAAGCAGTAGAAAAGAAGAGGTTGTTGTGGAGGCTCTACCTTTATGCTTCCCACAGTTTGGGTTTTTCAGAAATTAGAGGTGATGAGAAAGCTATTTGTGAAAGACAGTAGAAGGTACTGACAAAGACAAATTCAATTTCAAAGGAGTCTTTGAAGTTTTGTCCCTTTGAAATTATTACCATCTCTTAAAAAAAAAAAAAATCCTAACAAAAAACTCTTAACTAAACCCCCCACCAAAAAAAAAAAAAATCCCTAACCAAAACAACAAGAAAACCTGGCAAGAAGAGTCCAAAGGAAATTGGCAGAGCAAACCTCAGCTCGGGAAATCATGAAAAGTCAATCTTAGAAAGTTAAATTTAAAAAAACAAAACCAAAAAAAATTCAGCTTGAAATTTTATGTGTCTGTGGGAAAATTAAGAATAATCTTTAGAGCAGTCTAGACCACAGTTTTGTGAGGGGTAGATTTCTAAGAAATGCTTTTCTCTAGTACCTGAACCAAAACATTGAATGAGCATATTCAGATTGCCTGTTAAGCCTCTCTTTTGCCTTGTGATCTATCACAGACTCTGTGGTCCAAAATCGAGGTAATCAGTCAGCAGTTTCTGAGATTATACCTGCTATATCCTACCTCAAAATACCACTTTACATGTTGATGCCCTTTCCCAGAAATAAATACATAAAAATTATGAGTTCCTGAAAATGTTCTGGTTATATTGGCATTGATACTCCTTGATCAGAGACCTCTGAGAGAGAATCCCCTCCATCTCCAAATTTTACTCACCTGAATATTTTGAAAATATATTAAGATACACATACTTAAATGGCTTTATTAGAAAGTATTTAGGCTGTAGTTCAGCATTAGAGTCACTTTGGGAAGAGACTATCATAGGGGTGGAATTTATTTGTGAGTGATGGAAGGGTGAAGAATCACCTTGGAGGGTGACAGGGTGGGACTTCTGTGTCTCTTTCATCTAAGTGAGATTGTGTCAATTCTTCAAAAGAGTCTTGTCCTGGTAATCTAGTTTCACATTTTAACTGCTTTCAAATTACCACAATGTCAAAACCAGATCATCTAAGAGATAAATAGCAAACTGTATCTTTCATAGACACAGAAGTCCATTATGTGGAGAGATGGCTATGCCAGCACAGGAAACTCCCCTGTACAGATTGTCTGAAACATGGAGTCCCTTGGATGCTGAGGTTCAAGAATCTATATTTGAATATGAACCTGTCACTATTGAGATTTTTATGCTGTGCTTCTAGCTAATAAATGAAGGGATGTGATCTGTGCTGAGGATGTCTACCAGCAATACCTTCCATCCAACTGAATTTCAGTTTTGGTATCTACAGTACTCTGACTTCAAAAAATGGTGATTGGTTCTTCTTTCCTTTATCAAGTAAAGAAATGAAAAGCTTGGCTCCAATTTCCTAGAAGAAAACTGTTTCCTTACTGTCTGATCAAGTTTACTGATCAAGTTAGTTTTGTGTCTGTAAATGTGGTAAATGCACAAATTTGCTCTTTACTAAGTTTTCTTTTAACTGATCTTTTCCACTACAAAATAGTCTGAAGGAGATATTGCTATATGGAAAATATGCTAAGATGGACCTGTAAGTTTAAACTTTCTTTCAACTGAATATTAAAGGGAAAATGTCTACGTAAGTAATGTAAGTTTAATGTAGTTTGCTTTTCTTCCTGTGAAATACATGGTCCATGAAGCATGCTAGATCTGGGATTATATCTTTTCACGACTAAAATTATCTATCCATTGTGTGACATCAAGACCAGGAACCTCAATTACTCTTTGATGTTTCACACAAGCAAGATAATAATTGGAAGCTGACAAAATTCATGCTCAGGTTGGGTGATATTGATTTCTGTTTGTTGCATCTTAACATTTAGAATGTCACTGTCATGTGTACAAAAACATGAAATTTACTGTCTTCATAAAAGTTTTACTAAATCAGCTGGCAAATGAAGGAGTTATTGGCAGCTTTTTCATTACTAAACATAGCATAAAGCACCTGATTATTTTTGTATTTAGTGGTTCTGAGGTGACTTTCATGCACATCAATAAACATTAGGGCTCCTAAATATTCTGAATAAAATATTCTTGTTTTTAGGGAACTACGAAATTATATTCTGCTTGTTTATTGACATTAAATGCTACAACAACCTGTCTTTCACATATCAGGATGTTTGTAGCTGTTCACAACCAAAACAGTGCAATTTTGTCCATGTGATGGAGTAATAAAGAGCAGGGTTATTTTGAAATAGTTTGTCAAGAACGAATATCCTGATAAAGAGCGCAAGTATTCACTGTGTTTGTGTGTTTGAAACACATTAATACTTTTTTAGCTTACCAAAGAAAGTGAGCTCAAGAAAAGAGGAAAGTTGCAAGAAGAGAAACAACTTGATTTCAGAACTGTCAATGTTTGTTTTGTTCATTTGAAAAATTAAGTACTAAATTCAGACATAAACACACAGACACACAGACACACACACACATACACTCTGCACCCCTGATCTGTTTTCTAACTTTGATATTATTACTAGTTCTGCAGGTAAATTAACCACTAGGATCCTAGGATTTTGGAATTTTTCTGAACATTTACTGTCAGTATTTTTAAAACATGATTGCTAAGGAGACAATAAGAAGATTGTGTATTTTAGTTGCAAGTGACATAGGAAAGCTTTCAAAATATCTGTGACCTACATACCTTTCTTTTGAAGCAGTGGATATCTGAGTAGCTCAATAAATGCAAGGAAGCTTGTGATCTTGTTATTAAAACCTTTTTAGTTTAATTATGACCAGAAGTGTCTTGATATGTGCCTTTTCACGCAATCTATTCAAAAGCTGACATTTGTAAGCAGTTGGAGGAAATATTATCACACGATATTTTTCCCTCTATTACATTTAAATGAATATTTTGTTGCTATTATGCAATATTTTTTACTGCTGTGTGGAAAATACCTGAACTTTCAGCAGCTGTAATTAGAGGTATAGCAATCAAAAGCTTAATTATGTTTATAAAATTTGTTTTCTCTTCCTCATATACAGGAACCAAGAAATCAGTGGCATTATCACTTGAAATTTTCAATTAAACTTACTGACCTGAAAATATAAGTTACATGGAAACTAACCTTATTATAGTTTAATACTCAGAGAAGTGGAATACAAAATTGAGTGCTTACATTTCATTTTTGACAAACTTGTTTAGAGTCTGTAGCTTGCCTGTTAGAATGGAGCAGAAGATACTGAGTGTTCACTGACTAAATGGTGAAAACATTTAATATTCTGCATAAATTTTGTTAGTTTGAAAAAAGCAAGTTATAAGCACATAAAATTATGCAAGCTCTCTTATCCAGCTATATCTGTTCCCTGCATCACTTTCAGGAAAAGATAAATTGATTGCAACCCACAGAGATGGTTAGGAGAGCAGAGGTAAAAAATTACAGAGACTAAGGTGGGTCTGTGATGAATATGCTGCAGAGATTCATGCTTTAAATCTCTTGCTCCCTACCTCTCCACACAGACTGTTTAGGAACAGATTATTTGAGTTATGATAATGAAGAGAAAAATAACACCAAGGCTGTTGAGACTATGACTTGTTTCTCCCCTCAATTATTTTTTAGTTATGTTGAATTCACTAAATATTCTACCTGGACAATTTGCAAAGTTAGATGCATTTCTGAAGGATCCTTCATTTTCTTTTCTCTCATTAAGAGCCTGGTAGTTAAGGCAACCAGTTACATTGTACTGAAAAACCTCTGCCTCAGCCACTGGTGAACAGTAACTTCATATGGAAAGCAATTGTGAAGTGATTTTCCCACTGGTGCAATTAACCAAAGCGCCCTTTCTCCCTCCTTTGCCCTAAGACACAAAATCTCTATTGCTTTTTTGTGCTATATGACTCAGGAAACAGTTAAGGGTTTAAATGATTCCCAGATGATATTGTCTACATGCTGTGGATAAGTTCTTCTGCCTAATAGTGGACATTTCTATCTCCACCTGGGCACTCTTCTGAATCTTTCAGCAACTTTGCTTATAGCTTTCCTATTGCTAAATGAAGCTGTTCCATTTGATCTTCACTCATAGATGGAAATCACCTCCCTAATTTGTCCATGGGGAAAATATTATTGTGTTCCTTGCTGTTTGCCCAGATTAAATATTTAAAATGAGTGGAGCTGAGTAAGTTTTTTTGGTTTTTTTTTTTTTTTTTTTTTTTTTTTTGTGTGTGTGTGTGTGTGTGATTTTGAGAAAACAGATGCCATTATTGCTCAACTGAACTTTTTTCTCTTACATTCCCTAAAAGCCTGCCTGATTCGAATTTATGTAATATTGTTGGGCATGTAAATTGGAGAGCAGTAGTGC
>NC_140704.1:71457500-71460000 GCF_050655825.1 Lonchura striata
ATTTTTGACGTCTATAAATTTTTAGAAATAAATTTATTGTTAAAATATTTTCATTTTTCCACTTTAAAGGTGAAAAAAAATTTGTTCTTTTAGATAATGTTTCTCATAACTTTGTGGTTTTTATATGAAGGATATAATATCTAAAGATAGTGACAAGTTGTTGGGATCATCTTCAAAGTTGTAGTAGTTTGCTCAGGGTTTTTCTTATGCAGATGTGGCATCAGTTGAAATTAGCACATTATTGTGGACTTTTCTGACCCTAATTTATCTAACTGCTATTTAACCAAAATAAACTTCTCAATATCATCCTCGGTTAGTATGTTCTGTGGTTGATAATGCAGGATTTAAAAAAAAACACAAAAAACCAGCTTGCTGTATTCCATGTCTGTCATCTGATAATATTGTCTTACTTATAATATTGATCTCCAGATACCCAAGACAAAGTTTGTGCTCTGGAAAGGATGCATTTAGCAAAGTTTTTGAAGGAAAATGTAAGCTATATTGAAAACTTGCAAGGGTTAATTTTCTGTTTGTTTTCATTGTCTCTAAGGTGGAACATTTTGATTCTAAGCTGTGCTAATCAGTAATATGCCATGTCAGCAAACATGTGATATAATTCAAGAAGATTGCTGTTTAAACTAACCTAAGACACTCCTGTGATATTAACATAAGAAATGGAATAAAGAAAATTATTCTGGAAATGATTCCAACATTTTACATATTGCATAAATATTAAATAATCCTTATATCAACCACCCAAGGGACATAACCACCCATCCTTCTTTTCAAAACACTGAAAACAGAGACAGGAAAAGTGACTTGCTGAGGAAGGCAGCTGAGTCCGTGTCAGAAGAAAGAGAAATGGCCAGAATGACCTTCTTCCATGTTATAATCACAAAGAGAACATAAAAGTAATTATGTTTTTTTATATTTGGACAGGATGTTTCATCATAGAGATATCTATATTTCTTTTCCCATCTGTATACATGAATATGCAACTGAAAAATAACTTGAAAGTATAAAATCCCATTGAAGCTAAGGAAAGATAAATAAGTTCTAACCTAATTAGATTAAATTTCACTAAAGTAATACTGAAATGAAATTTTTGGCCCCAGCTCTTTAAAGTGAGATCTAGAATTAAGCCAAAATAAAAACTGATTGTAGTCCTAGTAATTTTTACCAAAAATGTGACTTTAACAATACAAAATTTGATTAAATTTTCCATTAGTAATTTTTGTGCTAAAACAAAATAAAAATACCTATAATCATTTTATCTGCAAAATTGATTCCATTAAAAATATTTTATGAGACTTCAGATGTAACCAATGTCCATCTGAAATAAATTTCAGATAAATACCTCTGAATATATGTCCAATGCCTTTAAAGTCTGCCTAATAGAATGAAAAACATTAAGTCGTGTCCATATTGTCCTATTCTGCTCGGGATGTACACATGGTTCCCTCTGCTATTGTATTTGTTTCTGTATGAATGACCTTGTATTTTTACGAGTCAGAGGGATTTTTGCTTTTCATCCCATTTCTCCCTTCAGACTCTCTTTGGCAGACCTGTTGCAGCAATTCCCAGCATTATCAGGAGCCCAGTTGTTGATGGTACCCAACTAGGTATGAGTTGGAGAAAAAGTGGGTTTGTTGGGACTCCTGTGAATTAGTAAAAGGAGAATAAATTGCAGAAGTAAGGATTACACACAGGGGCTTACAATACACCATGTAATTGTCTTAACATTCTGTCCAGAATAAATTCCATAGCAGGAGGTCATCCATGGGGCTTAAAACCTTTAGTGTGCAGATTCTATGGTATCCTGAGGATGACTCTGGCAATAGAATAAAAACGAACTCTCATGTTTCCAAATTTCAAATAAGTCTTCTTAAAACTGTCTTCCTATATTTAATTCAATGCTTTATATGTAAGTTGCAAGGAAAAAAAGTTGTATCAATTACTAAAAATAATAAAACAAGCAACTGTATAAAATCAATCACCTAAGAGCTAAAGTAGCAATCACAATTCAGAAAACATGTAAAAAAATATTTTTGGTTTAAACAGCATTTTGCTTTATAAGGCTATTCTTCAAGTTTAAATAAACCTGCAATCTGTTAACATTTTAGTCTTTAAATGCAAACTGCACTCCTTACTCTTTAGACATGGTAATGTAGTGGTAATAAAATTAATGAACAATTAAATCAATGAGATCATGATATCCAAAAGAAGGGAAGGGGGATACACATGGATGATACATGTGTAGTGGTGGATAGGGTGTGAGCTGCTCCCAGCCCTTGGTCTCCCTGAGACCAGAGTGCATTAAGGTCCAAATTTTGCTTTAACCAAATGAGTGAATAAGTTCAGCCTGGAGATTTCATGCTGTCAAAGCCTGAATGAGGATTCAGCCCATGCTGTGATAGTTCAGCCTATTCCTTTTCTTTTAATGATTATCTGGTATGTAAGTTCTCTCCTCACCCTTCTTTTCTTTTATTTTACCTTGATC
>NC_140704.1:71465000-71530000 GCF_050655825.1 Lonchura striata
TGCACCAACACCTCTCTGCTAATGTGGCAACCTCTCTGAAGCAGGGTTTTCTTTTCATACCTCATTCTGTGTATTTTACTACCTGTAAAGAGTACACTTCTCTGTAGTACATACAGGAAAAAAGAAGTTATTGTTTAGACTCAGTTTTCTTCTTTAGCAATAGCCAGCAAATTTCCTTCCAATCCTTCAAAATCCTATGAAGCTGACCTACCATGACTACAGTTGAATTTTTGTCTAAGTACTACATACACTGAAATTTCTTTGGTGGTCTCCTTCACTGGAGTTGTAAGTCCCTCCTAGATATTAATGTGTGCTTTTGACAGTCCAGATTAGAAGTGTGGGAGCAAATAGTCCTAATTGTCCAAATTTCAAAATTAAGAAGGTGGGACCATCAGTGATTTTCCCAGGAGCAAAAGAAAAGTCAGAAAAAAAGGGAAGTCAAATTCTGTCTGAAAAGTTGCAGTCCATAATAGTTTAAGACAGAGACCAAGATATGGGATTGTCTTTCTTCTCACTCAGTCATTGAATTACCTTTTCTTGTAGTGAATTTAATTTGTCATTTCTTGTGCTGGCAAGGGCTTGAAGCCTGGGAGGTTCTCATGGTTACAAATTGGACCTAGACCTGTTCCTGTGGATGCCCAGTCTGTTTTTCTAATCACCAAATTTCTTCTTTTAGCCAAGTCAATGTTCACAGGTTATTGCTTAGAGTCGTGATTTTAAAGATTACATGAAGTCATGGGAAGTCTTCTGATGTAATTTGGAATTTATGACTGAAAATTTTGGAATTTTTGACTTTGGATATACAGCGTTCTTTTCAGTTTTCAGGTCTTCTGAAGACTAGTATGCTTGTAGACCTTAAGCACTATAATCCTTTGCCTGCATCTTTCATACTACTGACACTCCTCTTACAAAAACATGAGTAAATGACTGGGGGAATCTGATGCTGGTACATTTCGGTCTCCGATTGGTTACCTGAAATTAGATGACATATACAAAATCAGAATACTGCTAAATTAAAAAAAATAGTACTGCTGGTATAGTTGGGCTTTAACATTCATAAAAATAGCTTTTCAATCCCTTTAGAAGGACAGTTATGATTTCAGCAGTAGTTTTCCTTGGTGAATATTATAATGGGTGTTCTCACACATTGACATTGAGCAATGTTACCAAAATACATGTTTAAGAATGCAAAGCACATGTGTATGTGTTTGTATGCTGGAGGTAAGGCTTTCATTTATAAGAAGGTTTGTTTCTGTAATCCAATAAACATTTTCTGTGAGCAGAGAACAAGTTTGATGTTAAACAGTTTTAAAAGAACTTAGTTATAAGATGGGTTTTACTGAAAGAGGCAATATGTTTTTATGCCTCTTTCAATTATGGCAAAAAACTTTTTTGGCTGTGAATGCAATGCTTTATAAACTTGCCTCTAAGAGGAAAATGTGGTCCTCTTCCAGTACATGTATACATACCCTTGAAAAGTGCAGTGCTTGCAGTGCCAAGCTTCATTCTTAACATACAGCAACATAAATATTGCTCTCTTCACCCCTATCGTGTTATAATTGCGTTAGCCTATGTGGTCCAAAGAGTGTTTCCAGTAACAGCAAAAGAAATTTCGAAATAATAAAACTGTCAATGTTAACAGTGATTCCTGACAAGACTCATGTATACCTAACTAAAAATAGAGAAAGTTTCACTTGTCAAAAACTAGAATGATGCAAAGTTTGGGATTTTTTCTTCCCATCACATTTCTTTCTCACAGTGAGTGTAATGAATTTTTAAAGATAGACAGTTGTTCTCCTTTTCCCTTTTTCTTTTCCTCCCATACTGCCAAACCTGAGAACAAAAATGGCCTTTTACACTCAATTGAAAGAAACTGATCCTCACTATAAAGTGCTTTCAATTCTCCTTATGGTTTAAAAATTAATATTTTTCTATGTATTTATTACAAAACTTGAAGTTCTGCTATTACTTACTAAGCTTAAAAGAAATTCATGCTCCAATGAATCCAATATATAACATACCTGTTCTTCTAGCCTTGCAGGTAATGGTAGTAGCCTGATTTTAATTTCAATATATAAAAAAGCCTCTGATTCAAAGAAAGAAGATTCTTAATACTTGACTGGTTTCTAAATAGGCATTTTGAGCCTAAATGGGCATAACATTAGGTTTATGGTCTGTCTTGGTGATCTTAAAGGTCCTTTCTAACCCAAATGATTCCGTGTGCATTGTTTGTGAGGTCTGAATTTTGAGTTTCTGAGAATGGATGTGCTGCCTGTGATTTCTGTTGTACTGCCTGAGTTCATGAGAACATGAGATTTGACTCTAAATATCTATCACATGGACTCAGGATCTCCCTTAGTTTAAATATCAATAAAGTTCTGTCTGTCTCCACTAAGGAATCTATCAGACTAAGTATATGAAGGTCATTTAAAATAATTACTTTTTCCTTTTTAATGATGTCTGTGGGATAGCTCACAAGAATTAAAAGTAGAAGGACATTAAATTCTTCTTAGTTGAAGATATGTTGCTCATTAAACCAATTCAAATATATAAAAGGAATGTTTTAGAAAGATCTGTTTTGGAGGGGAATCTTACTGAAAACAGAGGGTCTGTACAAATGTGAGGTACAGTGCTTTAGACATATCAATGCCAAAGATAATTTGAAAGATTGTTGTTTATAACTGTTAGGGTGTTTTTTTTGTTTTCTTTTTTTATAAATTATAAGATTGTAATGTCTGATATGCATTGAAGGTTATTTAATATTCTCTGTTAATACAGCATAATTGTTCATAATTTCAAGAAGCAAGTAGGCAAAACATGAATTGCACATTGTTGGATATAATTTGACTAAGAGAACATATTAGATATGCTCCTAAAAGGCCTTATTGTAATTTCTTACTTGGCTTACCTGATATCTTCTTCATTGTTTTAATTATGAATGCATGTGCATATGTGAAAAATGATTTAAATATTTCTGAGAGGGCAAAAACCTAATCTAAGGGCAAAACAGTATAAATTAAATGGAAAAAATGTACTGTGCTTTGAATGAAATCTGTAATGCACTGTCAGGAGCTTAAGATGATCTGGTCTCTGACTAAAAAAAAAAAAAAATAGTAAAAAACTTTCTCTCCAGTCAAAAGTCAGCTTCTGGACTGGGTATCTCTTCCATAATTGTTGATGACAGTAATAGCATCTAAACCAGAAGATGTTTCTGAATTTTCTGCTCTGCTTAAACATCAACAACACCTTCATGTGTTACAGAGAAAGCACAGAGCACAAATATTCTATTTCAATTGCAGTGGAAGAAGAAAATAGTTACCTTCTTATTCAGTTCATGAGAAAGATTGAAAATTACATTAGGGTATTATAATTGTTTTGATTTTCCCCATCTTTTTGTTTTCTACACTTTTTTGATATACTCCAGTAAATTTTGACAGACTTTGTGATATTGTGGATCGCAAGTGGAGTAATTTACTGAAAGAAAAACCCCACAAAATTCTATGAAGCACTTGATTTTTTTTTTTTTTTTTTTTTTCTCCATAGCTTCACAGAAGGGAGGTTTGAACCATGTTGGACTTCTTTTTACCAAAGAAAACTTGGAAGTTTACAGTGGAATAAAGATGTAAGATTAGCATCAAACTCTGAACACATGATGTTTATTTCCCTAAGGATGTAATGTATGGCTTTTGGCACGTGTTGTGTCAAAAGGCACGTGTTACATCTTCTGGGGGAATACCCCTAGGAAGAGCAACAGTGGAATAATTTTAAACCATGGACTAAAGCTGCTTTTATGATGAGTTATTGGATGGAGCTTTGAGTCAGCAGCAACTTGATTTAATATTGCTAGAGCCTCTGAAATTTTCATAGATTTTAAGATGAGGGCAGCAGAGGGGGCAGCCTCATTATTTCTCCTTGCAACATTCAATGGAACATAGGAGCATTTTGAAGTTGTGGGTTAATTGTTTGGCTTAAAGTGTAATTTATTTTTCAATGCTGAATTAGCAATACTTAGGCATATTATTCATGCTTTAGTAGAGAAAGCAGATTAGTTAAACTCCAGGAATTGAGTTCTTAAAGGTTACATTTTGAAAACAAATGTGCATGAAAGAGAAAGCAAACTACAACAAGACAGAAGTTGTCATTACATGAATTAAGCATCTGTTTGTGTTACTATTGAAATTATTGACATTAGACTATGATTACAGGGATATTTTCTGTACTGTTTGATACTTATTCTGACCAGACAGCACTTATCCTTCTTTCTCATCCTGAAACCACTTGCAGTTTGTTCCTCAGTTCCATGCCTGTGTCCCAGCATGGCAATTTCACTGATACAAAAATTAGAAAAGTTGGGTTAACAGCTGCTTCTCTTCAGACATACTCAAACAGGAACATGCTTCAAAGAATACGCTGGTAAGAGATCAAGTTCTAATATGCTTGCTTTTGTGTGTGTGAGGAATTGCGGGCTACAATTCCCTGGATAAATAGTACTGTTGCTTTCTCTACTTACGCTAATGAATAAAATAAATTTATTATTATTTATTAAAGACAGATGTATGCAGTAAAGCACCTGTGGGTCTAGGAATATTGACTCATCATACCAGTACAAATGAGTATTTATAAAAATTGTACATGACAGCCATCAGTTTCCAGGCAGTCACTCTTCTTGGGTCCTTTCTGTCTCAGTAGTATAACAGATAATAATGTTGAAGAATATGTTTCATATATAGTTCAGTGTATAACATGATCATTATCCTTCTCCTTAGTTTTGTCAAAAAACTGCAATAATTTTCACCAATACTATAATCCAGCCCATGGTCTAAGAACAGAATAGTACAAATGTATGTCTCTGTATATCAGAAGACATACATGCTAGACTCTCAAAAAACTGCTGGTTTTTATCTATTTTATGGTAGTAGGTTTTTTTACCTAGACCAGAGCAAGATTTTTTTGTTCAACAGCTTGTAGTAAAAATATG
Organism: Lonchura striata; assembly: GCF_050655825.1. Taxonomy (NCBI): domain Eukaryota; kingdom Metazoa; phylum Chordata; class Aves; order Passeriformes; family Estrildidae; genus Lonchura; species Lonchura striata. The sequence goes on from NC_140704.1 coordinate 71,469,979, forward strand.
TGCTTAAATGACATTCTGTAACAGGTCCATACACAGCAGAATATGGTAGTGGAGCATCCCTGTAAGCCAGCATTGCTGTGCTAAGGAATGGGACAACTTGCATGACTTTTACCTTAAGCTGTAAGCTCCTGTGAGTTTCCAGGACAGCTTACACAATTTTCACTCATGTTTTGGAAGTCATGGCTGGTAAGCATTACTCTGAACTCTATTTTGTCTTTCTAGCACCATGCTCCCATGACATGGAGGACCCTTGCCCCATTTTGGCCATTCATGGGCAGAGATTCTGCTAATGCTTTTCATTAATTCAAAGGAATTCCATTGTAATGAGGTTTCTGTCAAATGGCAGATGCTGAAATTAACTTTGAAAGGAGTTTGAACATGACTTTGTTATCATATACCAGGAGGACCTTAATGCCTTCTTTGAATTGCATTGGCAGTATGATTTCCAATAACAGTTTATATTGAAATTATTGAAAATAAAATCTTCAATATATTCATATTATCTGAAAAATCATACTTGTGTTCCTGCCTGTGATATAATAGTAATGAACATGTATTTTTAGAAGAGAAAATGAATCAACAGCTGGAAATTCTAGATAACCATTGTCTTTTGTCATAATTTTATTTTGCATTTAACAGGTAGCATGTGATCAGGATAGCACACCAATATTTTTATTACAAATTGATGCCACTGACTTGTATTCAACAAGTTATTCTGAGGTTTCATACTCACACTTCTGTTTTTTCTGCTGTTGAGCTGCAGCATTTGCTATGCCTTGAGCACAGCTGTGAATTGCAATTGTGCCTGGAAGGGCAGGCATTGAACCAAGGAAGAGAGGAAAACTGCCTTCAGATTTATGTATTTTTTCATAATGGGACTCAGACCTTCTAGGAAAGTTCATTTTAAAGAATTCCTTTCAAAGCAGGTAGGTGAGCCAAGGAGGCCTGTTTTAGACTGCTCTTCAGATTTTTCTTTAAGTTGATGAAACCACATTGTTTCCAAGAGAAATAGCATATTTTTCATATGAGATAAACCCAGATTCCTTGCCTTTGCCTGTGTTAGGGGTTCTGTTGTTAATGCAGTGTTTCATATAAACTAACCCTCTAGGATGGTCTCTATGCTATCATTTTCCTTCTGAAGCCTGACATATACTGCTCACCCTGGCTCTCTTATGAGAACAAGAGCAGAATCACCTAACACCAGCATCATTTTCCTTTTTTTTTTTTCTTTTTAACAACCAGGCCCTTAGCCCTCTTTTCACTTTGCTTCCATTAGTAGCAAATCCCCCTTGTCCTTTTTAATTTTTAATTACCATTGTCTGTTCACCTTTGTTTTACCCATGACATCTTCAATTTAAACAGTATCAGAGAGGTTGATGTGAACAGTTTTCTTTTCAGCTTAAGTGACTGCAGCTCGTTTAGTTGTTAATTATGCAGGGAGGTTTGCATGGCTGCGGCTGGTAATTTGAATATGCTCCCAATGTCAGGTCTGTGTCTGGACGGCTGAGCTTGTAAAAGGATTATGATGTATATATGGTTCATGGCTAAGAGGGCTAATGAAAGTACCTCATTTAATCAAACACAATTAATTAAATGAACTTATGATATTAACCCATCTTTCCGTGCATGTATAATTTATATTAATTGATCTGCTGCATTGAAGTTGACCAATCAGGTAGGCTGCTGACAGCCTAAGGAAGAAGGAAGTACCATTAGCATTAGTTTGATGCAAACCATAATTGATGGGTCAGTGTGTTTTAGGGATGTAGCAAAAGCTTTGTTAATTGTCATAAGAAGTTCAAATTGATTGTGTCTGCATTAGTACATAAATTTAAATTGATTAATGTTTTGTTCTAAAATTAATGTCTATACTGCATGGGTGATACAATGCTTTATTTATTGGATTCATTAATGCAGTCTCAGGAAAAATAGCATTGAAGTTAGGTAAGTGGGGATAGATCGTTAAGGATGAGTTCAGTGGAGCCATGTGGGAGACAGCATTCCCACACAGAGCCTGAGCCCTCCTGTACCGAGATGGCCACGTGTGAAACACTGTCCAGAGATCATGGAAGTTGATATTTAATTAAAGCTTTTTTAAAGACATTAGTGACATAGGGGAGGGGATATGAGGGGGAAGACATAAACCCTTATACAGAGTAAATGCTAAGAAAAGATACAAAGAAAGCCTAGAACTGCCTGGTTGTTTTAAATGTGAAGTCTCTCCATAGTCTAGAGCATTGTCCCCAGAATATTTCCTGTAAACCTGTTTTGTACAAGTGCTGCAGCCAGCTTGTAATGTGTCTTCAGCTGAATAGGAAACTGAAATTACACCACAGCGGGTTTGTTACTCAATCATTTTGTCTGTCGCTCCTGCATTTGCCAGTACAGGGAATGCCATAAGTATTTTGTGTTTGACAGTCACTTTGTTTTAATAAGTATTTGCATTGCACATGTTTGATTCTTGTGCTGTAGCACAGGATACTTTAGCATGTTTTATGGAACTAGCAGTTAAATATAATTTTCCCTTCTTATGCCAGTCTATTATAGCACCTTATATTTCAGATTGCTTTACTTTTGATGTGAAATTTTAAAGGAACAAAGAAGAGTAGAAGATCCACGGAGAAGTCACTTTAATTCATTTATAACCCTTCCTTTTTCTTACCAAAGGAAACTTAACATCTGTTTCTTATAAACTGATTTAAATAGAAAATGTGTAATGCATCCTTTTACCAAATGGTTCTTTATTTTATTGGAGGAATAAAGCAGTTAGACTGTTCTGCTTTTACTATAGTGCATTCATGCTCTTAGAAATGGAACATCTCCACTTTTATGAGGGCACAATCTGAGCTCTGCACAGTAGAGAGGAGATTATATATCTTCTTCTGCTCTCTTATTGAAGTATGGTATTATATGTATTATTTACAGACAATTTCCTGGTTCTGTAATGGTTGGTTTATATTCAAATATAACTCCATGTGGTGGCACTAGTGAGTAGCAAACACAGTAATTGGTTCCTGGAGCACAACTCCTTTTGCTTTTAACTTTTTGAGATTGTGTTAATGGGTGCCTTGCTTTTGCTTTCTATTGCCAGATTTTAAGGACAGCCATTCAAAGCTAAGTCATATTGTTCTGAGGCAATCGTGATGAAGTGATGAGCTTTGTCATGTGAAGAAATGTCGGCAATACTTTTGACAGTTTGGGCAAATTAAGTTCTTATTACGTGTTTAAATTATGTTTAGTGTTCCTTCTTTTTTTTTTTTTGCAAGCTTTGTAACTGCAGTGTATCCTGTATAAGTGAAGATATACATGCAAACAGTTCTCATATTTCAGGTGGAAAAAAAGACGGTGCTGTAAATTTTCTTGTTTTGTTTACACCTTTGTTAGAACTCCTCCACAGTATTACAGTTAATTACTACCAAAAGGAACATTCTCTTCAGAGAGCTGGTTTCCCAGCAGAGTGGCTTTTTGCTTTGCAAAGATTTTGCACTAATAACGCCTGAATATTTGACCCAGAGCCAACAGCAAGTGAAAAAACTCCTGCTGTGTAGAGAAAGGCATGAACAGCTCTCCTTTGCACTCTAAGAGCAAAGCGAATGTAAAATAAAATAGAGAAAATTTGCCTCTTAAATAATATGATAAATTCAGAACTAGTCTGAGTGCTACCACTGGATGCACTGGAATAGAAAAGCACTGACTGCAGTCATCTTGTGTCAGAGAAGGGCACCTTGGGAATCACTGTCTTAAACAAAGATATTTTTCTGTCATTTTTCCAAAATCACAGTGATAAAAAGGAAAGATGTGTGTGTTGTTCATGTGTGTGTTTTAGGACAGGAGGAAACACGCATGTGGAGGGGAGTGGGATGATGTCTTGGTTCTACAGCAAGAATGTTGCTTTTGCTTTTCAGCTCTGTGAATGGGTCACAGGTGTTCCAGAGTAGAAATTAACGTTATTTTTTAAAAAAAACACGTAACTATTTGCAGAACACAATGTCTCTTGGAGCAATTATTTTGTTAATTGTGTTGTGGTTTAGGTTGCAGCCAGAGCTGTACTCTGCTAATGATAGTATTATTTGGGCTTAAGTGTGGGAGAGGTGGGAGAACAGATAGCTGGCTGCCTTTTGAAAGAAGAAAGAGTGAACCCAGGATGCAAGAGAGGAGATATTACAAAAAAAACCAAAACCACCAAAACAGTGGAAACAGAAGGACAGAGTATTAAATAAGGAGGGAATTGCCATGGCCTCATCAGGTCTTGTCATCAGATCTGCTCCTTCATTTGCCATTGGTGTGCAATGAGAATATTAATTCTTGACCAGCTATGGAAAAGAAAGCTTTAAGAAAGATTACTAAGTCTGTGTCCAGTGGCTTCATTGCACATTATTGCCTTTCCCTGAAGCATTGTGAAATCCATGAAGTGGGCTGGCCATCCTCAACTCCAATTCAAGGGTTCTGCCATCAGTAGGTGTCGCTGCAGCCAGACATAAACAACAACACACAGGAAGGCACAAGTTCACCTCACCATAAAAAACCAAATCTACACAGAAAAACCATACTGCCTCTCTAGCACATAGCAGAATTTATGTAATAATGTGGAGACTTAAGTGTAGAAAATAAGTCAATACCGCTGTACTAAAAAGGTTGTTGCTTTTTCCTCATTAGCTCCCAAAATGCTTGTACTGGGATCTGTAGATAGAGTAGTATAATAGTCACCTCAGCTAAATGGAAAAACAGTTATTAAAAAAGTAATAAAATTATTTGTGTGTTGTATAAAGAGGTATGTGTGATATTTCAAAATAAAATTACAGTGTTATCATGAGAGAAAATAATTTTCCTCTCTTCTCTAACTAAAGCCACAACTTGAATTTGGAGTCATAAAAAATACCAGAATATGTTAGGTATTTGTAGGAGAATATTAGATGTTAAAATATTTTGTCACAGAACAGCAACATATTCTCTAACTTTCACAGTATAGAGCAGGCTTAGAATCTATCTAAGCCTGAAAATGTTATATTATAGTAAATCAAGAAGAAAGTGATGCATCACTATTAGTAAAGTAAGTGAATTTTAACTGACTCCACACAGAAGAAAAGTATCATAGGGGAAATAATCTAACACATTTGCTAGTAACATGCAATAATTTTTCAGGGTCTGTTTCTTTTTTTTTTTATTATTATTAGTATCAGAAAGATAAAACATTTCTCCAAAACCACAATTTCCTCAAACACTAACCAGCCTTTTAAGCTATCTTCTTATTATCATTCCAGTAGGGTAAATGTAACAGGAAAACACTAATCAGAGTTAAAAATGGTAAATGAATTTGAAGTGTTCTGAAGTTTCAGTTCAGAAATAATATAAAACTAGTTTTGTTCAGTTGTGCATTTAAAACACCAGTTCATTCTTAGCCAGCTGTTTTCATTTTTAAAAGTGCACTGTTATATTTAAAGTGCACTGTTATATTTATAGTATTGGTTTGGTTTTGCACAGAAAATAAAAAAGATCTCATTGGTTTAGAATTGCATATTCAGTCAATACAAAGAAAGAAATATTCCAATTTTTTAATTTCCAACCCATAAAACTGGGAAAGGAAGGATTAAGCTAAATCTGATAATTTAATATGGCATTTATTTGTACTGCTTCTTACTGTTGTTTTGAGATGTACTTGTGCAGGTATGTAGAAAAAGCCTGGATTGTCTGACAAAAGCATATGTCCTCTGCACAAAGACTGCAGAACCTTAATTAATTAGAATGATTTATTTCAGGGGATGGAAATGAAGTAGTTAGGTTAGTATTTAATGCTCTCTAATATGAAAATTTTAGATCAACTTCTGAGTCTTGTGTAATAAGAATTTAATCAGGCAAATCATTGACCATAATCAGATAACTGAGTTCTTTCTCTCAGTACCTATTTCTTCGTTTAGGACTCTGTCATTCTCCTGTCTGGACTGTGATTCATCAGTTCTAATCCACCTGACTAGCAATATTTAATTAAAAAATAATTTTATTGAGTTATCGGAGACCTTTATGACACCAGTTTTTTTAGTGTGTGTCCATGTGAGCACAGACTTCAAATGTACATTTGATATGAGCTACATGCACCAAAAAATTTTTCAAGTACCAATCAACAGCTAATAACTATACATTCATCCAAATTTGTGGAAAAATAAGGATTAATATTGCTAAGTATGGAACAGTTCTTTAAAACATGAATTGATGTTACTCAAAGAGAACATGCAAATGTTTTTGCTCCTTGTGGTTTTATAAACCCTATAAAGCTGATCTCCATGTGCATATTAATGGTTCCACTCTGTGTGGGGATGAACACTACACCTTCCTCATTTCATTCGTTAGGGTGATTTAGGTGCTGGCATGGAAGGCTGGCTCGTAGGCTGCTGCTGCTGCAGCTCTGGTGCCGCGACTGCCGCCTGAAGTTTGTCTGTATTAATGTTCCCAACGATCATACCTGAAGCAAAAGAGAAAGTGAGATGAAAGAGATTAGTTCTATGTCTAAAAATTGGTTATCTGTAGTGTTTCATGAAATCTGCCCCGAAGGGAAACTTCCTGGATAGTTTTCTTGTTACTTGACACAATTCAGGCAGAATCATATTTGTTCCTTTGTCATGTTACTTTAGCATGGTGTGTTGAGTAAAGTGAACAGGTGCCCTCTTGTATTGATCAGCTATCATGGCAAGGAGCTATTATTAGATTTTGAAGGGGAAAGAGAAGGGTTGAGAAATGAAGAGGAGAAAGTGGGACAGGTTATTGATGATGGTAATAACTGTGCTCACTGGTCTCCAAACACCGGAGCTGTAAAGTTGACCAGATGAGGAGATCAGTATAGATATGTTGAAGGGAAAAGACAACATGAAGAAGTATGGAGCATAGCTTCTTACCTGGCAGAGTTATTAAAGTTCATTGAAGGAAGATGAACTGTTTCAATATGTTAAACACTTGAGGCTGTTAAGGGAGAGTTGCTGTCACAGTAAAAGGCATTGTTTTAGTTTTCTTTTTCCTTTTTTTTCTTTTCCTTGCTTCTTTCTTCCTTTCTGTAATTTTTTTAAATTTGAGTTAGTTGCTGTTCCTGTTTAGATGAATGTTAAATAACCATGCAGAAATTAAAAAGTGAACAATGGGAAAACGTTAACTGATTTCTTTGAACAGGACCTATTGCTTATTTTATCTGAAAGCTGACTTCAGGGTGTAAGTTCCACAAAAGCATAGGGTTAGTTAGCATTAATGTATGAGTAGAAATATACTATGCATATAATCATATTTTGCTGCTGCATTCATCTGTTCAGTAGGATGTCTTCTTCAGCTACAGCTTTGTTGTAGGCAAACCACTGCCATGTTTTAGAAGCCAAGTATGCTAAGTGTTATACAGCTTGATGTATAATGAGATGCATTAGCCAGCAGAGACTCAAAATAGACCTAACATGATAGAGAATTTGCTGCTTTTACCCAAACAGTGTCTCTAACATAATTAATTTGGTAGTAATAAAAGGCAAAAATGTAATTCTGCTTTATGCTTGATAGTAAGAAGTGCATTAAATTAAGAGACAGTGAACTCTCAACAGTAAATTTGACTTTAGGGTTAAATTCTCTGTTCTACTGAAAGGTCACCACATGATTCAATGTTTTTAATCCTTCCACAGTATAATGATATTTTAGGGGACGTTTGCAAACATATATCAGGGTTGTCTATACAAAATCACATTTGGTTTCAACACATGGAGAAGGGATGTTTTCTCCATTGTGTATAAAACATGTGTTAAATTAAATTCTGTCATTGTAAATTGTTTTACATATATTCTGGAACAGAATATAAATTGCAGCCATTGAAATGTATATAGTTTCACTGCAGACAGAAAATAATTATTATATTATTCCATTGACTACCAGCCCACATCCAAAAGGAAGTTTATCTTCTTAATTTTAATTTTGCTGGGATTATCAAAATATACAAATTTAAGAAGGGAAGAAAATGCATAGGCATTTAGACAATCCCTGTGTAAAGAAAATGGAAATCTGGCTGGATATGGCTGTATGTACTGGATAGAATGCCCCTCATGCAGGGATCTCAGAGATGCTGCAGTTGGCTTGGCATTTGCCATACTGCAGTGGGACATGTCATACAGGAAGTCTTAGTGCAGACTCTGAAAATGACATTGCCATGTTAGCAGGGCACTGCACCTAATCTTGTAAATCCCGCCTTCAGTAGGAATGATCATTTGGGCATAGCACCCCACTGTTTCCAATTTGGAAAGTATCACTGGGAGCATGCTGTCAAAAAATCATTTCCTTTTGATCCCCATCTTGAAAGGAAACCTTCAGTCACCCAATGGGAATCTGAAAAGCTATTAAAGATAAGTCCTTATAAATATATATATATAGATGTATATGTATATATATAAACACACAATTAAGGATGGATTATGGTTAACCCATTGCAAAAACATATTTAAAACAAATTATTTCTTTAAGTAGAAAAGTGCATTTACCATAGCAAATCTACTTCTGAATTTAAGTCAAATTCACCAAAGAGCAACTGCTGGAAATGGCTTTTCAAAGAGGGCATTTCTGGCTTCACCATACTGGCACAAGACTTGTTTCCTTGTTTAATTCATTTGCCCACTGATTATGGTAGCTGTCCATATTGTAGCACTTCTCCCTCTTCTTAAACTCTCCCCTTAGAGCAGGGAGGTGTTATAGCCCATATGCTAATGAGTTATTTTCCTTCTGAGAAAATCATTTACTTGGTCGGATGCAGTCACACTCAGCCAGGAACGTCATACACACAGATTGGTGGTGGAACACAGAAGACAGAGGGTGTGGTTTATGGTTTATGAAGGGGAGCAGTATGCCAGCTTTCTCTAAGACACTCATCTGCAAATCACCATTGTCTTGGAGGTTAGAACACTCTTGAAGAGTGGCAAAAATAAAGTCTTAACCACTTTTTGATTCACAATAGATTTCTCAGAAATTCATGGGGCAACAGAATGAGGACATCCTTCTGAAAAACAATGGGAAAATTTTTGTTCCATGCCCTACTTAAATATATGCAACACAGAGTAGCTACCACCAAGAGAATGATAGTGCCTTTTCTCACATTACTAATTATATTTCCATCACATTTCTGTCCTGAAAGGATGTCATCTTAACAGGAAATAATTGAACATGCCTTTCCTTATCCTGGGTTAATGTTACCACTAAGCATCCAATGAAAGGAAATGAGAAATGTCTCCTGTTTACCATGTCTCACAAGACATACTTTATCTCATCCTCTTAGGACCTAGCCCTCCAATTTATGAGAGGAAAGAGGGAGGAAAAGTAGCTGAATCCTGTTACTAGCATGTATTAGTTAATTTCAGAATAAATACACTTTTATTCAGGAGCAAGTTCTTGATCAGACCCATCAAAAACAAAAGAAAACCACCACTGTGGTCTTCAATTCCTAGAGCTGCATGTGGTGAGGTGGACAGTTCACACTGTGTCTCGGTCATCAGGGAAACAGGACATGACCTGTTTTGTCCTTCCTTCCAGTCCATGCTGGGTGCAATTCAGCAACATGGAAAATGAAGGTACCGCCACTAAGTGCACGTGGCTCACCTTGCAAAATGAAATTAATAATCCTGCTGCACCTATTTACAGAAGGTGTCTTGGGCTGGAAAAGCACTAATTTCTAAACAGAGTATTCACTGGATGAGCAATGAGTCATTCATGCAGAGGGGAAGCAGAGTCTCTTAGACAATACTGTACTAACTACTGTCTTAAACGAAAACCTGCAAGTTCACAGTCTATACTGAAATGATTGGACCACATTTTTGTATTTCTGTCCACAGCAGCCCAAGGAACCATTGTGTTAGTTTTGTTTCATATCCTGAAGAGGCAACAGCTGAGAGGAAAGTTTTATCTTCTTTTAATCTTACTGTCACATAATTGATGTGTTTGATAGGAGTAAAGAAAGTCTTGTGAAATACATCACATGCTAATTTTCTTAACATCACACCTCAGCAATAAGCATGAGAGTTGTATATAACTGCTCCTCATTCTCCCATTTCTTTTTCACACCTCACTAGTGACAAAAGTCTTTTAAATTCTTCCTCTTGTATAAAATTGCCAGCAATTCTGTAGGTGCCCATGGATTTCTCATTAAAGAGTCAGTATTTTCATCAAGTGGTTTCTTTATGATTTTTTTCTTCCTCTATATTCAATTTTTTGTTTGGTTTGATTTACTTTGTAATTTGTCTTAGAAATATGATTCACCTCTGTCACTCTGAGAGAAACTGGTGGCTGCACTGTTCAATAATGCATAAAGGAAGAGATTTCCACATCAAGTGAAATATAATTTCCAGTGTAGTGAAACTGCACATCTAATCCACTGTTGGTTGACAATTATGCTCTAAGCTCTGACCAGCCTGTGAGTGGGCATAGTGCCATTCAAACAGCAGGGTAAAATCACAGGCAGACAAAAATCTGGCTTAAACATATTTCTTGAGGGAACAATCCCAGCTAAGAATATTCCTATTTGTCTGTACTCAATTTATTAATGCATATACTGATGTCCCATTAAAGACAACATGGGAGATGACAAACCAAAATATCATAAGAGCCAGAGAGAGAGGAGAGAAGCAATGTCTTCTTGTGTATATGTAGAAGAAACCTGAGGTACAATTTAAAAGGCAAATTCTCTGAAGACATTTCTACCTTGCTTCCCAAGGCAAGGTGGGGGTTATATTGGTTCCTAAAGAGATGCACTCCCTGGAGACTCACCCAGCCATTCTTTCTGGATGAGAACAGCTGGTACATACCCACAGCCCATTTCGTCTGCTGCCTGTTGGACCTGCAGGGTGGCCTGCAGCTTCCAAGCATCTTTGAGTTCTGCCATTACCTGCCCACCTCTCCATGCCAGACTTCTGGATGGAAAAAAAGTAGCTAAAAGTTCTCTTTTGAAACATCTCATGTAGGTCAGCACTTGTCACATCTTACAGGGTAGAATAAGGATAAAAGTGAGGCAATCCTTGCAATTCAAAATATTCAGTGTAACCAGTTCTACCTGAAAATGAAGTACAGTATTTTGATTTCTTTGCAGTATTACAGGGTAAGTTTTCATTTGCTAGAACTGAACTTTATTGAACTTTTATTCCTCTTTGATTAGGTTCTTCCAGTTTGCAGTTCATACAGAACTTTTCAGTCAAGTGTATTTGTGATGTTTTCTGAGATAAATTCATATCTTTACTCAAGACAATCAGGCATGCCTAGAATGAAGGGAAGAAAAATACATGAAATTTCAAGAGCTGTTGGGAATGCTGTGCTTACACATAGGGTGCTTCTATTGCCTCAGTCTGTGGCAGCAGCTCTCTGGGCGCAGAAAGCAGGCACAGACTTTCCCAGGCATTTTCCTGGGGAAGGCTGTGAGAAGATCAGAGAAAGAATGAGAAACAATTCTTATTTCCACGTGTTGCACCTGCTGCTGTGCACATGTGGAATGTGTCATGGAGATTTGTTTACCAAAGGGTGGTTTCTTAATTGGACACTGGATTTGGATGGATTGACCAATTAGGTCAAAGGTAAGGGACTGGCTGTAAGGGTTACTGAGTTTCTTAATAAGTATAGTATAATATAGTATAAGATGATATAATAAAGCAATTGATCAGTCTTCTGCAATCATGGAGTCAGTGCTAATTATTACCCAGCTGGGGCCTGCAGCAACACTCAGTCTAAAGAAAAGAACGGGGAAATGGTGGTGAAAACTCATGAAACATTACTGTATATTTAAAGCTCCAATTCTGTGCTAACTAAAAAAAAAGGACATACAAGCTGCTGCTGCAACTATGGTTATTTAGAGCAGTAAAAAACTGCGGCTCTTGCATGGACTGGTAGATGTAGTGATAGATGGAAAAAAGACCAAACCAAAACAAAATTGGAGTTTGAACCACAGGTAAAATTGCCTGACCATTTCATTTTACTTGGCTCTTTTGGTTTTAAGGGTCCAAACTCCTCTCTTAAAATCAGTAATTCCTTCCATTAATGAAGAATTCTAAGACAGTACTACAGCACTTTTACTAGATAGAGACCCCTCACTACCTCAAAGCAAGAACTTTTCTTCCTGTCATTTCACATTGCAATGGAGAAATTTTGCCGCTGTACAGAGAGTAATAAAGGGTTCCATATTTCCTTCCTGCCACAGCTCTGTCAAGCAATACTCTGTTGCCCTACTTCTCAAATAGAATATACTCTGCAGTGATACTCACTGAAAGGCTGAGAGTGGTGCTGAACTGTGCTGCCTTGCAGTGACATGTCATGGCCCAGATTACAAAACTGATGCTTTCAAACTGAAAGTACCTAACTGTGAAAAGGCATTTACAACCCAAAAGTGTAAAACTACTACCTTAACTTTATGTTTTTTCTAAATAAACTTGATTAATTCTGCATCTCATTCCTTTTACCCTCCTCTTCTTCCCTCCACTTTTCTTGCCAGTAAATTATTTGCTAGACTGATTATTCCAAGTTCTAATTATATTATTATATTTTTTAATTTTCTGGGTAATAAAATGCACTTATTCTGTTACCAAAGTCAAATATTTTTCTTATTCAGAGAAGTATTCTGATACAAGAGAAGTGACGTCATATGGCATCATTTCTTTTGGGAGACATGCTTGAGTCCTTCCTCAAAGAGGGCAATGTGTTTCACACACTCAGAGAAAGCTCTAGAGTAGATTGACTAGGCAAATTTTCATTTATCACCATTTAGCTGGTTCATACAAGCAGCATCTTCAGCTGTTGTGAATTACACATAAGCTCAGACCTCTATCAAAAAGATGTGTATGGTTTGTCAAATGATTCTGGTCACCTGATGATTTTCATCAGTATTATGAGAGAAAATATTGCATAGCAGCTGCCTCTGTTTATGTGTTTCTCTGATATACTTTTGTAGCAGTTACTGTATATGGTTGCTCTATTAATCTTTCTATATGAACAGTTCCTTTGTTTAATTAAATTGGACCCAATGAGGCAGTGCATGGTTCTCTGATAAGCTCATTCATCTTTATTTGATTCTTTGCTGACACATTAGTTGCCCTGTGACACAGGTTAAGTCATTGAGTGGCCATTACCTTCTCGTTTACTCTCTCATGTTATCCTAACCACCTTCCTGAAGTCAAATCCAGATGATTTGTGCCAATTTCATGGGGGCACAAACTGGAACATCCGATAACTTTCTACATGGCTGACTTTATACAATCTTGCTTGCACATCTCAAGCTGCTATGTCTGTCAAAACACAATTTTTTCCCCTCCTCCTTATGGGCTTTGATAGAGCTATGAGTAGTAGAGGTCTCAATTATAAAATGTCATGACACTGCTGCACAATTTTTTACAGTAATTTCACAGTGTCACTTTGTGATTATTTCAGGATAGCTTTGAACCATGACTGAAATGAATTGTGGCCCTTAGTGTATTGGGTGATACAAATTGTGAGCTGGTGTGACAGAGAGGCAGGCATTGTTAGGAATAAACTCCATGTGAAGAAAGGGAAACATATTTTTTTCAGAAATGATACATAAAAATCAAGCAACAAAATGGAGGCAGGGAAAGAAAGTGGAGGAAGAAATAATTTAACATTTGCAACAAAGAAAGCATCAGCTGCACACCTTTAATTCAAACTATCTCTTAGCTCAAACTGGGGCTTTTCCAGTATACGCAGCTGAAGCCCTGCCTGGAATTCTACAATAAACTTCATCAAACTCTGTCATGAGAAAGAGAAATGTGTTTCATATGCTTCACAAAAAACAAACCAAAACCAACTCCTTTAAACTGTCAGGGTTTTAAAAATATGTAGTGAAGAGTCCGATAAACACCTTACCAGGCAAATGTTGGTCCTGGCAGACACGCCAGTTGTTTTACAATACTGCTCCAAGTAGCGTTAAAGCAGAGTTGTTCACACAAAATGAGTGAATAGGGAGGTCTTTGCAGATGTCTGTCTCAACCATCTCCTTGGCTGAAATAGTGAAGGCAGGGCAATGAGAGATGCTTCCCAGAGACCCAGACTTGTGAGGAGGTAGAAAAGAGGTTTGCCCTTCTACTCTGTGAGTCATTAGAGTGCAGTTCAGCAGAATGTGTAAATAAATATTGAACCCAGTCCTCTGCAAACTTAGTGTCCTCAAAATCTGTGGGAAAGCAACAAATCAACATCCCTACACTGAGAGGGATTATTTTCCTTTTAAACAAGTGGTTTTGGCATAGTTCTGAGGGAATCAAAAGCTTAGGAAAGGAAAGCAAGGAATGGAAAGTGGAACAGAGGAGAAAAGATGTTCCTTGAAACCCTTCTAGACCTCTGAAAATTTGCTTAAGTTAGTTTGGATTTGTTCAGAAACCCAGGGGAAGCTGCAGACCATTTTCTTAGAAGTGAGAAAAGGCAGCAAATTTTTATTTACAGTTGAAGCCACATTTCAGCTAAAACACAGACAAAACATGTAGTCATTTTATTGGTTGCCACGTCTTTGAAATCTTTGGTCAAAGCTTTATATTTTACATGGACATTTACTATTTATCTAATGTAAAGCTTATAATGTATTGTGACATGCTTGGAAATACTAACACTCATTTTACCTCAAAATTCAACTGTTTTGCAGAAAGAATGGCAAAGTCTAATAAGAAAAATCCCATCAAAATCACTTGATATTCAGTTTGATTTATTTTGATGTACAAAATATTTTATGGAGTCCATGCATGTATTTTAACTCTTGTCTTCTAAAGCCTGGAGTACAGTCATCTTAAGCAGCTCTCTGTAAGGGAACTTGAGGAGTGATCCTGTATCTGGTCTGGGTTTGGGCCAGTTCAATCAACTGGTGACATTATGGATTTCCTAGTATTTTACCTTGCTAACTTCATTGTTAAGGAGTACATTTTTAAAAAATAAAAATAAAATGTCATTTGTGGAAAAGATTGTTTTCTCTTTTTTTCCAGCTCTTTTACTTTCTATTTTTCTTTCATAGAAACATAGAATGGCTTAGGTTGGAAAGGGCCTTTCTCACTTTCCCCCCCTGCCCATTTTTGAAGTCCACCTAACACTGATGAATCTCCATAACACTTTTTGTGTGTTTAGGTCATGATTACTCCTTGTTATTATGCAGTGAGAAGCATTACACCAAGTAAAATGAAAACAAAACAAAAATTGATCATATAAATGACAGGCAACAAAAGGCACAAGGTTGACAGCAAATGTTAAATGTCATTTAAAAAAAGCTTTAATCTCTTCTCACCTCCCATAGTGCATGTTTGATGTAAAGTACAACACACTTGTTGCCAGCAAAAATGGCCATGTAATTTAGACTGTATTGCTGTGTACTTTCACTCAGCACCTATAACATTACTTTATATTGCAGGTTCAAGCATTTTTATGTTAGGTAGAACAAGGATAACCTTCTTGCATCTAAAACTCCTGCACAATCTTACAAGAAAGCTCAATTAATCAATTAGAATACTTTACTCAAATTACAGGGGAATTATGTGCCTCAGTCACTGAGAAGCATTGGAACTTGCAGTGCATTACAGCAATTAAGAATACTTAATTTCCAAATGGCACAAGTGAACAAAGTGTGAGTCATGGTGAACGTTTACTCCTTAAAAGCCATCAGTGCTAATGGTTTTGTAACCTTTGTAAATTTAATATGGGCTTCATTTATACAGCAGTGAAACCCATGTCAGGATGGTGTAATATTACTGCTCATATGCACTGAGCTTTATGCAGCCACACACTTAATCGCATAAATAATAAAGACAGGTTTTGGGGTAGGCATCTGCTTACACTAGTTTTGTGAGCAGATATGATCACTCTATGTTATAACACTCTTAAGAAGCGCACTTAAGATAATCAATAAGTGATGATTCATAATTTTTTTTCCTCAGTGAAGTTTTGAGAAATAAAGATTAGGCCAAGGAAGCAGAATATTTTCAGTGCATTTTTGGAAGGATATCTTGCCTGTGTCTGCATGTTTGAATAGCCCTTTTAGAGTTTGTCTCTCCAAGAGCTGTTCTTTCTCACTTTTTTTGGAGAAAAGATTGAGGTCATAAACCCAAGAAGGGTATAGATTTTTGCAGCCTTCAGTGGGAACATCCATAGGCAAATCCAAAGGTCCACCAATGAGATTACCAGTAGTGCGGTGGTATAGGCAACCAGAGTCATTTTTAAACTGGGATTTTGGGGCTGGAGAGAGATCCTGCATTCCCCTCTAAAAAGAGTAAACCCTTCAGCCAGTGAGATTATGAACACACAGATTCAGTAGTCTCAGGTGTGATTCCTAGCAAGATTTTGTCCCTGCAACATGCTGCTTTTGTTAGAAGAGTGATCTTTTATCCCAGCCCTCTTAGCTTGTGGGTGTGATCTGTTTGATTTTATTTCAGGTTTCTTCCTTTCCTTTATGCAGGATTTAGAACACTGAAGTGACCATTGCTGTTTTGAGAAAGGGTGACATAATTTGAAAAAGTCTGTAGTGATGGTCAATGCTGCAGATTGAGCTGAAAGCTGGGGATAAAAAACATAGTGGCAAAATGTGTAGAGAAGGTAAATTGCATGCAGAAGAGTTACAGATTCTCTTTCAGCATTGGGACCCTACAAGATTTAGTTTCTGAAATTATTTGATAGATTTATTATTTGCTTTTTTAGCCTAGCTGTGTCCTTTCCTCTACCTCCCTCCCCCAGAAGAAGCAAAGTTCTAGTTTATTTATATTCCACAGGAAAGGTCTTTTATTTCTTCCATGGAAATTCAAATCTAAAAAAATATCACTACTTTTGGTGAAGTTAGACAAGTTTTAAAACTAAGCTGAGGTTCAGAATCATGCCATGCTTAAAACCACAGTGAAAGTTTTTCAGCCTCTCCAAAGAGCAGACACAGTCAATGAGGTGAGGTGAGTAATATCCCTCAAGGTGCTTTTTCTGTTGATACACAAATAAAACAAAATGAAATTGTCAAAAACAATCCTCAGAAAATTAAAATATTTATTATGCATTTTTTAAAAGCAAGCAACCAATCATCATTAAATGTGTTGGTGTTCATTACAATTAAATTAGTCTTAGTTATTTCATTAAATATTAATATGGAATTCAAATTCAATTCCATAGAAATTATAATCTGGCAATTAATTAACATATTAAAATTAAGAAACATTACCTGTCCCTTCCAGGCAAAAATCTTTTTAAATGAAAAATCTTTCAGGGAAGGAGTAAAGGAATTTGTTTGGGTTTTTTCCAGTGGTGAGATAAAAAAAAAAAAGAATTTCCCAAATTGTCAGGATATTTTCTTTCTGTGCTTGAAAGATATTTTGAGATATTTTTTCCATAAAAAGTCTTTAGACCAAGATGAGAATTTTTTCTAAAAATATAACTGAAAAACACGGGGTAGTCATCTGGTGGTTTTGGAAGAAAACAATTTATATATATTCAAGGTTTCATTCTAAAAAAAGATGGAAATGGTAACCTTTTCTGAATTGCTTTCACCATCTTCATTATTTTAAAAGATTAAAATTGATGTCACCAAGAGTTTAACATAACTATGCTATAATCATACCTTTCACTAACTCCTATATTCCTCTTCAATATGATATTTCCTCAACTTCTTATAAAATTATATATATTATTATTATTATATATATTATAAAATATATATATTATACAATTATATATGTATTATTAGATATATTATAAAATATAAATAATACACTGCAACATATCTATGCATGTATTAATAGAAAAAGAAATTCCAAACAATGGACTGCAGAAATCCAAGATGATGCTCTTTGAATGAAGCCTTGAGAGTGTCAAGCCTTACCCTTTGTGTCATGACTCTCACAGCAGTCTACAGCAAGGACAGGGATACCTGGTACTTTGTACCTTCTGCCATAGGTACATGGAAGATCTTGTTCTATTAATTGCCTGACTGCTGGCATGACCTACTGACAGTGTTTGTTGCTTTTCAGGAGGAGCAGTTTTATGCCACTGACTTAAAAGCTTTAGAGGTAAAAATGCATGTAAATCACTGGCAAGTTTGGGAAACAGGACACATGCTCTGCCAGTGAGGAGCTGCACAGGGACCTGGGAGGGAGCATGGCCATGACAGCTGACCCAAACTGGCCCAAGGGATATTCCAGACCACAGAACATGATGCCCAGCACACAAACTGAGGGGAGTTGGCTAGGAAGGCCTGATTGCTGCTGGGACATTGGCTGGGCATCAGTCAGCAGGTGGTGAAGAAGCTGTATTGTGTACCAGTTGTTTCTTATGGCTTCTATTTCTTACTTTCTCTCTATTATCTCTCTTTCTTATTCTTCACTATTATTATTATTAAACTGTTCTTATCTCAACCTATAGTTCTACCTTCTTTCTGATTCTCCCAGCCACCCCACCAGAGGGGAGCATGTGATTGAGCAGCTGTGTGGTACATGGTGGCTGAGGGTTATCTCTGGTGGCTTTAGAGGATGGTCATTTCTGGTTGCATATCAAAGCAGTAAATTTTGATTAATCCAATCAAGTGCTATTCTTTATAAATTATATTCTTTATGTTACAGGAAAATGTCATAGCAAAAACATAGTTGAAATCATACTGGAGAATTCTGAAGGTGAATGCATGTTTATCCTATATTTTAAAATATAGCTAAATTTTCATGTTGATATATAATGAAGAAAATAGACTATTGAGTTGATTTTTTTTCCTTTGGGAAAGTTATGAACAAGAAAAAAGGAGTAGGACACTTGTCATCTCGTTCCAATTAATTTGAAAACTCAGTAAGATTTTTGCCATTTTTATTAACTATGGAGCAATGTCCTAAAGGTGTCATCTGCAAGATACAGTAATTTGCCTATTCTGTATGCTCTAGTTCAGTTCTACTCCACATTTTTTCTTTAATCTCCAAAACTTTGGTGTAATTTGAGTGCCCAACTTAGATAGATGGTATTCATTGAAAGATGATCATAGTATCTAGTAAGTGCCTGATTACACATTGGACATCAATATTTTTCTTTAAAAAGTATTGGCATACCATTAATTGTGATTGTAATTCTTGTGTCATACCCTTACAAGTGATATATTTGGATACCAAGTGCCAAATAACTTCTTAAATTGTTTGTGTGGAAAATACTGAGCACTCTAGAGAAAGTTAGAACTAGATTACCCCTCTGTAAATCTGGTGTTATTTCTTTATATAAAATGGAGCTGCTTAAGCAATATCACTAGATTTGGAGTCTGATCTGTTTAGTGCAAGTAGGGAAGAAAATGGAAAGTCAAACAACAAATTTACATCCACATTTGATGTTTTCAACATTTATACTTGCTGAAACCACTAATCAGAGTTGATTGTCCTTAACTTAAAAATGCTTAGCTGATATCCATTCAAGACTCAGCCTTGAATGGATGGCTCAGACTGGTATTAAAGCACAAAAGAGGGTTCACAAAGAGCCACATTTCCTCTCCCACAGTTGTACTGTGTATTTTCATTTCCATCAAACTTCTTACAATTGAGACAGAAAATCAGGTTATGCTATCAGCGTTAGCCTGACCTCCACTAAGTAATCCATGTGGTTTCCATATGGTGGCAAGCTTACCCTGCAGAAAGCAAATGGGTGCAGTGGCAGTGCACATGCTGTGCTTCAAAGACTCACCCTTAGAAAAGGTCCCTGCCAGTTGCCACTGAGATGATCCGCTGCTGCTGCCAACCGAAGATCCTGATTTAAAGTACCCTTGCAGCCGCAGTACAAAAGCTAAGAAATGCAGCATGGTTCTTAGATGCTTAGATAGCTCGTGACTGATAAATAAAGCTGTCTTTTAGAAAAGTAAATCATTCTTAGCCTTAGGATTAGGTTTATAATACAAGAAGCATATGTTAAAGGCGTAGATCTTACAGGAGAGAAAAAAAAAGCAAGAGTTTGAACAAGGGGTGTGGTTTTCTAGGCTTGCTTAGAGGAGGTATAAACCAATTAAAAATTAATGTAATTCTGTGCATAACAATAAGAGATTATTGTGCAAATAAGTTGTGCTTCAGAACTGTATGCACACTGCTGTTATATTTCACCTCAGCTTGTTTAAAAGAGATGCAAGTGATAGGTGATGGGCTGGCATGCACACCATATCCTGAGATATGATGGAGCAAGAGCCAGAGAGCACTGTTCAAGCATGTAGTCCCTTTTTTTTTTTCACTACAAGCAGCCCATTATATGCAGAATCTGTCTAAATTCCACTGTATAGACAAGGAAAACTGAAATGACACAGATAGAAAACTTATTTGCATTTAATTTATCTCTATCTGTTATGAAATTCTAATAAACACAGATAACATTTCTTATTTCAAATTCATTATTCTAAAACACTCACACACTTTTAGAAAATTAGGTTCACCTTTTGCCAATAGCAATCACAGATAGATTGCCTCCAACTTGTGACTAAATCTTGAAAAGTGTTTTGACAACGCAGAGTGTCTCTAATTGTCCTGTAAAGAGAACATGGGGACTGTGCCAACAATCCCTTGTTTTCCACTTCACTAGTATCTTGTGTCGCACTCATTCATTATCTACACAGTAGCTGTAACAATAGCAGCCTTTCTAGGCAATTGCATCGTTGCAGGTCTACAAGGAAACTGAAAGTTGTCACTTTATTGAAAGAATCACTCTATGAAAGAATCTTCATAGGTCTTAGCTCAAAAGAAGATTTGCTATTTTGATGAACTTATTCTCTGTTTCCATGAAGAAGCGTTGACCTAACTAGAACAGTCCTCCAAACATGCAAGAATTCTATGAAGTACTACACAGTGTTTAAGGCTTATTTTTTTCCTTTTTTTTTTGTAACCAGTAAATTTTTCTTTAATTAATTAACAATTTTGATTAAAAAAAAACAGTAATAGAAAAAAAAAACATTACAAGTAAATGTATAATAAGGTATTTATTTTGTGTCTATTTTGTTACTGTTTGTGTAACAGAGGAATGTTCCATCACAGAATTTCAAAGATGATACAACTGCCTCGGATAAGCATTTGAGATTTTACCGAAGTATTTGGTTCTATGATTGTTATTCTTTTACAGAAGAGACGGAATTTACAAATGTGAATGAACATATTGGCAGCCTGCCACTGTGGTACAATAACACAGTGTAACTGCTACAGCTCCCTCATCTCTGAGGAGGAAATCAGTGTTTGTTATGTGGTAGATGGCATTTAAATGCGCTCAGGTGGTTCATAGGGTATCAGCTGAAATAAATATAAAATCCCAATTTGGAAAAATACTTTAAAATATTAGACTAGCTAAAGGAAGAAAAATAAAGTTAGCACATAGTTATCAAGATAGGCATAGTGAGAAAAGTGCATTTTACTTTGTAGGCACCAATATGTTAATTAAATTATTCTCTTGTAGTTTTATTCCCAATAATTTCCAAAATCTTAACTTCAGTTAGCATGCAGTAAGGCCTTGTTAGATGTACTTGATCTGGGCTCAATTTTGTATTTTGAAACTGCCTCATTCTGCAGTGTGTCACTGGGTGAGAGAAAGCAGCACCCTTGGAAGCAAAGACTCCATAGCAATCACAGAGCAACCTTTGGCTTTAAAAAAAGTCTCAGGATTAGTGTCAAGAGCAGCACTAGCCTCTAATTATGATTTTTTTTTTTTGTGCACAAATAAGTTTTTTGTTGATTTTTAGCTGGCACAGGCAGAAGTCCTGACAACAGAAGGGTTTCCTTCTCTCTTTGCATATAGCATTTATTTCTGCATTGGGCTGCTTCCCACAGTCTCTTTTTTCATGAATAAAATTTGAGTTGCAGTTTCGGGAACTGAAGTGAGGAAGTAAAAAACATTAGAACATGCTCTTAATATTTTTTTTTTTTTATATCGTGTTCAATTCCACCCAAGTTTGGTTTGATGTGTGGCAATGTGAATGTTTAAACTAGCAAAAGGCAGGGGTCCTTGAGGTAGTTAGTAAATAACTAGAAAGTTTCAGTGAGAGGAACTAAGCCTCTGGCTGGTATTATTAATTTATGTTTAATACCAGTGTAACACAGGTGTTACAGAGTGACTCCTCTTCTGCTTGTCATACCCAGCCTGTTAACTGGAACCACAGTGCTTTAAAATGTTTGCAAATAGTTCCCATGCTTCACCAACCTCACTTCTTTCTGCCTGAGCCTGAGGTAATGAGTTTAGGTGCTTGCAACTGCTGCATTGAATTTGTGGACTCCCATCTACTTTGTTACTGGCTTAAAATACCTTATTGCTATAATCTCTTGATAGTCAACCATCAAACTTGCCAACTACTCAGTTAGGGGTAGGAGAAAGAGGCAAGAAGCACTAGAATGTTATCTTCATGCACACTAGGATTTATGTCCAATTCATGGTTTATCATCACTGCTTGAACTGTGAATTGTACATGTGCAAAAAAACCGCAATTAAACAACACAATTCCTGACATGTCTTGTAAGCATTTGAAAACTGGTAACAGAACTGTGTGCTGGGACAGAATGTAAAATATAACTCTAAAAGTTTGCCTGGCATTCTTCTGCCTCCAAAGGTATAGGAGAAAGCCTTTTCCAGAGAAAGATATGTCATAGTTTTGCAGCTTTGCTCTGGTTGAAAAAATAGTAAAGCAGCTATTTTTTTCCATGCTTCGGAAAAACTATTCCTTGTAAGAAAAGAAATTATTAAATCTGTCTTTTTATTATTGGGCATTTAGGTGACTGTCATAGACTTAAGATATTAAATTAACATGCTTTATGTTAATTTAACATAACCCTAGGTGATTCAAAAGTCATAATGGAGAATTACTTACAAGAAAACTAAGCAGTCTTGCCCTAAATGGCTAGATATCTCTATTTCAGAATTGATGTAACCCCTGCACTTTGGCTAGGGAATACTGCAGATGCTGAAATAATGGTTCATCATTATTCCTTTGTTTCACATCAGAAAGCAAAAGTATAGCAAAGAAAAAAATTGACCTGTTCATGTGTTTTTAGAACAGTGATTTCAGTGAAATAAAAATGAAAGACTATTTTCATAGCTTCTCATATTTCTTGTCAAGTGAGAGTCAGCACATTACATTTAAATTTTAGGAAAGATATGAGGCACATTTAAGTAGAACTATAACACTTTTCAGAGTTATTATTTTTATGTATGTTGGTTCTCTTCATCTATTTTGGCTGGGAGCACAGTGATCAAGATGAGACTATTGGTGGAAAAGCTCAGAGAACATGACAGGAGCTATAAGAGAAACATGGATCCTCTCTCCTGCATAGTGGAAGCATAAAGCTGCTTGGAAAAGTATGTTTGGAGAAACAGAAAAGGGAAATGGAATATTCTCAGAAATATCGGTGGATACTGGATGAGCTTGCTTTCTAGCAGCAGACACACAAAAATCCCAAATTAAAATCCTACACCTTTGTCTGTTCCAGGAATTTTAATTAAAGGGGCCTAGAACAGAAAGGAAGAAAAGCTCATCTCTGAGCTTCCAGATCCAAGGAGAAACTCCCTTGGCACCACATGGAGGTACAAGTTTTTATCATTAATCTTCTCATTACCAAATTAATCTTCTTGCTTTTCATTGACAAATGATTTGACTACTGGATCTCTTTTGTGCTTGTGTTTGCAATAAGGCTCTTTTCTTTCCCTCCTAATTTTTAAAAAGGTCTCAGCATTCACATAGACTATAAGCATCTATCTTGTTTTTTATTTTCATTGCAATAGAAAAATCCATATAAGAAAATACAGGCAAAGCAGATGATGTTTTGCTATTACTGTTTGCTGCTGTCAAATAGATTTTCTGTGGACTACAGGGAAGAATATAGCAGGAAGCATCAGTTTAGTACTGGTGAAAAGTGTTTAATAATATACAATTTTTATAATTTAAAAAGATTTTGTACTTAAACTGTATAGTTGAAGATGTCCCTGCTCATTGTAAGAGGGTTGGATGAAGAGACCTTTTAAAGCCATTTCCAACCCAAACTATTCCATTATTGTATATAAGGTTTTGTTTCATTTTTATAATCAACACATACTATTAGATATCCTCTCAAATAAAAAAGGGCTTTCCCTTTTGAAGAGTAAAAAACTTATTAGAAAGAAGTAGTATTAATTACTAGAATCAAAGAGGTGGCAGAATATTTTGCTCAAAAAGAACAGAAGAACCCCAAGCGATTTGTAATGACAACTTGCTACTTGGTTTATCAGAGTAGTTTTATTTTGTTTCTGTAAAGAAAAAATAAATTCTTCCCATTTCACTTGTCATGATATTTTAGTTACTTTTTGCATGAAAAGGCAAATATTCTTTTCATGGGACATGATTTTGAGAAGTTTAACTTTTTCAGTTGTCATATTGCAATAGTGCAAAATCTTTGAAGTGGTATTTCCTGTTGTAGGAATTCACTGTTTTATTGAATAAGTCTCAAAGACCTGACTTCTTCTTGTCTATTTGTACAACAGCTAAAATTCTTCATTAGGTATCAAAAACATATAAAAAAATTAATTCCGTTTATGAGATACATTTATAAATAGTTTGTCTGATGATGTTCTTAAATTCCAAAATGAATTATGCTTCAAGTCACAACATTGCTGGCCAGTGAAAGTTTCTATTGGAAGATTTCTGGGTTTAGTATACTATTTCTAAATGATATTATCACGTTGTACTGGATAGTACCAACAGAAATCATGTCTCATTTTCTGCAAGAAATGGTCTAAAAATTTACAGACCACCCTACTTTACAGAGGATTAAAAAAACACTGGAAAGGTGCAGTTCTGGGAAAAATTAATAATTAACTGTATCTTTACTTATATCTTGGAAAGTGTTGAAACATATGCACTTATTAGCTGCCTGCTAGGTAGCATGATTACTTCTGAGTGTATTTTTTCATTCACTTTCCCAAATGGCTCTGCAGAGATATAGATATAAAGATATTATGAGAATCAACTCTTCACTGAGGTATCATGTTCCCTAGTTCCCTAGACTTCAATGTCTTGTAGGTCAGTGTGGTATATAGGCAAAAGGAAGGAATTTTCTCAGATGAGTTTGACTGGGAAACTGAGAAGTCAACTTTGTGGCAGGGAGAGTAGAAAAAGAACAATACATAAATGTTTTCTCCTTTTTACCCTATTTTTAATTAGGTACTTGCCATTCCGGAGAGCTGTGGAACAATTAATGGTCCTGGATTGAGATCTGAGAACTTAAAGTTTCTGTCTGTCACTCTTAGGACTGGGTATCCTAAGCAAGGCAATTCTGCTGTGAGTGAACTTACTGAATTTTGTGTTTGAGTGAGTGAAAGCTTTCAGTCATAGTGGGTTCCTTCTTTGGTAACAACCCCTGAAAAGACTTGAATGAAAAACAAATTTCCTTTATGCAGGAAAAAAAAAATAGAAGACACATATTTCTGACAGGACAGTTTTGGGGAAGATAAAAATGGCATTTGGCTGGCTGATTTTCCATCAGTGGAAAACTACCACTTCAGCTTTCTAGGACACTCACCCTGCCAGTCACCTGTCAGCCAGGCAGACCAAGTCAGACTGACTGTGTGAAGGAGTGGGGATCTTCTTGCTTGGGAAACCACAATGGATGAGCAGCTGCTCTGACTTCTCAGCTTCCACCATGGAAAGACATAGAGTCAGGATTCACAAGGTTCTTGAAAAAAAAAAAAAAAAAATAGAGAAGTATGTTGAGATGTTGCTTGCAACCAAAACCCAAAAAAAAATTCTCCCCAAAGACTTTCAGCTAAGACTCCCTGAATGATAAAAAATCCCACATGTAGATGTTTTGTCAAGTAGTAAATATTAAAGACCAATATATTGAGAACTTTTTAGTTTTACAGTGGTTTCATGATAAGGGTGATGCTATAAGTATAAATAGTGAGGTAAGCCAGACATGCCCAATAATTTTATTATCTAAAAGTAAATGCAGACTTTCATTCTGTTAAAATGAGTTTTCTCAAGGGGAGCTGTATTATTCAGAGCAGAAAAGGAAGTAATAGAATTCTTTAAGTGATGGGGGAAAAACTTTATTGAATGTACATAACAGCAAAAAAAAAAGTCATTCTCATAGGTCTATTAGAGTACATTCAGACTCTTAGAAAATCACAACTATTGACAGACTCAGAAGACAAAAGATCTGTATAGAAAAAAAAACTGCTCTAATTATTGGATAGCTTGCAATTAGAGAAAAGCAAAATCAAACTGTTCATTGATAGGTAGTGAGCAAATATAGAATGAGATGTGCTGAAAATATTGTTCTACTGATTTCAGAAACTGTAAAATAGGAGTTTCATTGATAACATGGAGTTATACTGAGAAGTAATTTTTTTGAAGACAATTTGTCAAAAGCAGCTGTTTTGTCTTCATTTTACATTATGAAAGAAGGAAGGTGTATTGTCATAGTATTTGAAGTGATATAAAAAATGGTTTAATGAAAGCAATTTGTCTACTGCTACCTTTTATATTACATTATAGATGTAGGTTTAGCCATTAGGCAGTTTCTGTGTCAAGCAGACATTGAAGTTTTCAATCACAGCAAACACAGTCATGATAGGCCTTAAAAAGTAGCTCTGTTAAAGTAATGCTATTTGTAGCATTAGAATGCATTTGTGTGTTCAACTGTAAACCTCTGCCACTAATTCTATATCATAAATCATAGCTGAAAAATACAGGTGTATCTTTCTGCAGTAAATTTTAAGAGTATGCAAACCATGGGATTAATTTTTAGCTTCTGGAGAAGTACAGTCACTTGCAGACACTCACATGAGATGACACAATGTATGTATTTGGTCCTGTGTTAAAAAAATTCCCTAGACACAAAACTGTACTGACAGATAGTCCTTGGGACTTTAGGAGTCACTTGGATGTTTGGACTGAAAGATGCAACAAAAGTTTTCTTGGTGCTTATCTGTATCTTGGACTTCCTTCTAACCCTTAAAAGCAGTGACCCACACATTGGGCTCATGCAGCATTAGTGAATCTGAAGCGGTTTGCAGTGGCATTATGTTTTGCAATGCAGGTTTGTCTTTAACTTGGATTGTCCTGGAGTGGAAGGAGAGGACTGTCCGTCAGAAAATGGTTAGCTGGCTTTCTGCTTTTTGAAGGCAGACTGTTCAGTGTGGAGTCCAGGGAAACCAACCTGTCTGCTGCCCAGGCATAAAGTCCTCCAGCAAGTGAGATTGAGCCATATATTTAAACAAATACAAGCCAGCACTTCACTTAATGTGTTTGTTAGATTTCTCCTGCTTTAGCCAGCACTACTGTAGTCTTTAAACAGTGTGACAGAAGTACACTTCCACTTCAGTTAATGGATGTATCAAATACCTTATTTCATGCTTTCTGCTTTTGATTTATGAATTTTGATCCCAGAGACAAGGACCCTGTGAGTATTGATTGTGGAAAATGTCAGACTAACAGAAGTTAATTTCGCTTGTACATGTGGAAGTCTGTGATTCTCTGACAGCGCTGTCTGTGGAGAACCGGCTGTCACCCAGCCCGAGCGACGCCGCGCCATCACAGCAGCCAGCCCCTCCACCCTGTGCACTGGGATGAAAGGGATGTGGGACTGGCAAAGGGGTCAAAGGAAAGGATGCCTAGAGTCAGGACAGGAGAAGAGAGGGTCAGCTGCTGTGGATCCTTTCTCTCTGAGATTCCCTGCACATGATTGCAAGGCATCTGGTGGGATTATGAAATGTAACCGTGCCAGCACCACTACTAGTTGGCGACTTCATTTATCAATTAGCTTTCTTTGCAAATTATAAGTATTTCTTTATTTTAATTGGCAGAATCAAAATATCACTTCCACAGTGGGGCACTTTAGAGATAGGAAGTGGATTATTTTTGCTTGGTCTTTGTACCTCTTGCACTTGAGATGCAATTAAAAACTTCAAACATCCTGCTATATTTTAATTTTGAAAGAACATGTTATCTCAGATGGCAGAAAAGCAGAGAATAAACTCTGGATGTTAGATGAAAATTAATAAATGTTATCAATACCTGGTCTTGTTTCTTCACCAGAAAAAAGAGATTGTCACTAGACCATTCACATTAACAAGGGTGAAAAGATTAAGCTGAAATAGGTTAAGCATTTGTTTTAGCCCTGTAATCTGCTATTTTATTGTCACTTTTCAATGGACTTTCATCTGGCACTTTTTGACTAGGATAAATATCACAGAACTAAACCACATTTTTTTGCTGATTTTTGTCTTAAAATTAGATTAAAAGTACATATAATACTGTAGGAGAAATTCTAGAAGCTACAAAATGGTTAAACTGTTTATCCAAAGTTAATAGTTAGAGTTATAATAAAAAAGTGTTCAAAATTATATATGTAGACAAATACAGATAGCTAAACACAAACACAACAATAGTCTTATAGCTTGAACTACTGAAGTAGGGGAGAAAAATCAGTTCTTTCCCTAGAGAAATACCTTTATTTTTTCCCATTTGAAAGATTAATGTCACTTTAGATAATTCTAGAGTTTTGGATAAATAACGGTGTGGAGGGATATAGAGGGAAAAGTAGCAAGAGATTCTTTTTCTTTAGTTTCACTTTAAATGGCAAAGCACTCAGGGCATGCTGGCTAATATGAAGGCAACATAAACTGGAAAAAAGCAAAAGGAATTTTGTGCCTGTGACCATAGGAGGAGAGGAGAACAAAGTCCTGTGGGTTTCTCTCTTTAATCACTATACTTGAAAACAGAGAGTTGTGAGGTTACATAATGACAGTAATATTTCTTTAAACAAGACTTTTTAAGAAAATAGCATGGATTTTATTTTTACTTTTTAAATCTGGACGGGGACACATTAAGGAAGTAGCCTAGGTTTCATCTTATTTAGATATTTCAAGTGTAATAAGGCCGACTGTTCTTTGGCTTTCACAGCTGAAAAAGACGTTATTATAATGCTGGACATCTCCCAGTCAAAAGGTCTTTACCACAGAATATACCTAAGTTGCTGCTCTTTGCCTTTGGGAGAGTTGAATTTATCCACACGTGGAAGAGGACAAACAGATCATCATGAGAGGATTGTTTATGGAAGGGAGGATCAGAACAGAGGTTGCAGGCCAACCACATCAGAGTAAAATATGTACCTCTTCAAAGATCTTCACTTGTACTCTCCATGAAAAGAAACTGCAAGGCTCCAGACAGCTGTGTCAAGATAGAAAAAATAAAATTAGCACATATCGTACATAGATGCAGATAGGGATGGATCATATGCTTACATGCACACATATAAACACCTCATTGTGTCTGGAGGTTAAACCTAATTTCAGAAGCTTTTTCTCTTTTGGGTTCTTTCTTTCTTTCTTTCTCTCTTTCTCTCTCTCTTTCTCTCTTTCTCTCTCTCTTTCTGTCTTTATTTTTTAAAGGGCTGGTAATCATTAAGAATAGTGATTTGTTTAGTTAAATATCTTTCTGTAGTTGTATCACCTGTCCAGATGTTTCAACTGCACTTACACCACTCACATCCAATCCATGTGGTTTTGCTTGAGACTTTGATTAAAAAATGTCATCAGACATACAACATTTTAATCTAACAAGGAAAACAAAACAATTGTTTTTCGTTTTGTGAAAATATGAAATATTTTATGATAATACGTAAAGAAGCAGGGGCTGTACATGCCTTTTGAACTTCTTTTGCTATAAAATATTGGTATTTAATGAGGCACGTTAATTCCATATTTTTTATTAGAAAGCCAGAATTGCATATGGCCATTTACATGTGCAATTTTAAATCATATTTACATGTTAATCCTTTAAAAGCAGTTTGACAAAATCATAAAGCCTTTGTTTAATGAAAAGGAAAGTGCAAACAAATACTCCATCTCCTACATAAATACACAAAATCAACTGCTTGGGAGCAATTGGGAGCATGTCAAAAATATATGAATCTATTGCATATGGTTGGTTATATGGCAATCATGCATTTAAGTCTGAATCTCTAAACACATGTGTGCAGCTGCATGTGTCCAAATTTACGTAGTATGTCTAAACCAGGCAACAAAGAATTAAAGAGAAAATGCACAAAAAATTTGTTTTTTCCACATCAAGCCATAATACATACTTTATATAGAACTTATATTTAAAGAAACAATAAAATAATGATATTATATTCCATTTTCTGTTATTGTCTTAGCTAGATGGTTCCAAAGAATAATATAAATGTTTTCAGCTATAATATAAGTCACTTCTAAAAATTATCAGTACAATTCTGAAAAGGTAAGGCAATATGGCTTAACAAACACAAGAACTGTAAAGAGGCTGTTCCATTAAACAAATTCTCTCCTTTTATAAAACTTCTATCTTATTTGTAAAAAGCCCACAAAGATAAAATCTAAACATATTTTCAATGTGAAAGTAAATATTATCTTCCATAGTTTGAACCATTTCATTTGTTTTCATTTGTAGATATAATTCTTCTTCAGGAAAAAAAGTCCTGTTTTCTTAGCTGTAAATTGCTCTTCTATAAATGTTGTTCATGGAAATCCGCTTGGTATAGGCATTAAATTCAGACAAAGCATAAGGAAGGTGGGATTGTCAGAGATGTCTGAACAATTATGAATATTGTTAGACATCTTATGTTTTAGAAACCTGTTATTATTTGACACATACTCTGTCTGAAACAGAAAAATATTTTCATGTTAACAGCACCAAAAAGCACCACCACAAACCCCAGGCTATTATCCCTTCCTGGAGGGCTTCCTCATGGGAACCTGGAAAACGATGACCTACTGAGACAAATGTTTTCTTTTTTCCTTTAACTGTGAAACTTTCTGTAGTGGTAGCAATTTGAAAGTGTGGCTGTAATTGGGCACTACATCTCTTTTTCCAGTTAAAGGATGGGCTTAACTTTACTTCACTTGCAAGAAGAGAAAGGAAGAGACTAGCTACTTTGTTTTAAGAAACAATGTACATGATGTCTGCATATGGGAAGATGCAGCATAATGTATTGACTCTATTAGAGATGATTTATGTAGATAGAAAAATACTTGCTTTTAAATAGTTTTAAATATGTTGTGATTTTCTGTTTTAAGAAAACTTGCATAGGTAAATTGTTACGGTCATGGACATCTGATATAAACAAGCCTACTAATACTATATAAAGAATTCTCTAAATATTAAGAGATATGGAATGTGCAATACTGGGGTGTTATTTAAAACTTTGTTGGCACTAATGAGGAGTGGCCAATCAAATACCCTCTACCTGTATGTTATGGGATTATCTTAAATCCATCCTAAAGACCTGTTTAACACTGGTCTTGTTCATCATTTTGTTCTGTGGAAATACATGTCTATAATTTTAAATATTTTTCCAGTAAAATGACACACATAAATTACATTAAGAATGTTGTTTACAAGGTGTGTTATTTTTTTCTGCAGTCCTTCCTCTAAAAGCAGATTCCCTATACCTCTAATATGTAAGCATTTAAGAGGCTTAAAATATACATCCAATACAATCCAGTAGGTCTAAAATGAATATCCTTTGTCATGAGTTTAAATCTAATAATTTTGGATTTACTGCAATAGCCTGCTTTATTTGCTGCATTAGCAATAGTATAAACCTACTATGATGCTTCTGTAATAGCAGTTATGCAGAGATGCTTGAATTAT
The DNA here is from genome assembly GCF_050655825.1 of Lonchura striata. NCBI lineage: Eukaryota > Metazoa > Chordata > Aves > Passeriformes > Estrildidae > Lonchura > Lonchura striata. Next base: position 71,501,561 of record NC_140704.1, read on the forward strand.
TTTGTAGTAGCCTTCCAATTAATTTTCCTTTTTTCTTTCTCAAATAATCAAAAATGCTGACAAATTTTGAAAGATGCTTGCACAAAAATCTATTTTCCTCAGATATATTTTCCTTCAACTCTTAGTTGTATTTTTTTAGAGAAGCTCCTGGGGAAAAGTTGAATTTGAGATGCTGTTTAATGCTTAATTTTATTTCTGTTAAAAAAATGAGTTAAAGAAATGCCCTTGCTTCACAATGCATTTTCTTCCAAATAAGGTGTGAGAGGGGAGAAATTTAATCTTCTTTGAAATGCAGCATGATTTACTTTCAAATCTGGATTTGAAAGCAGACCGGTCTAAAATAATAATTTCATTTTATAAAATTTTCTTTTGACATTTTTTCAAGTAGTTTAGGGCTTGGATTTTGTTTATTCTGATTGAAGGAAAACTGTATGAATAGAAGGTCTAAAATCCTGATCCCAAGCCCCGTCACACTCAGGTGGGTTATTCTCTAAATTTGAGTTCTATTGTTTGCATGTAGAATTTAACCAGCCTTATTGATTTTGAGACTAAAATTTTAACTTAATGTGTAGAAAGCATCAGAAAAGCCTATCGCTAGAGAGATTTAAAAGTAGCATCTTTGAGTGTATTTAATATTTATTTCATAAGACAAATATGACAGAATTCACTAGAATGGTTCTCAGGTTTTATACAATTTTTTTATTGTGGTCTGGTTTAATGCTTGTAAATATTGCGACCATCTCAGACTCACACTAATAAAGTTAGATCTGCCTGGAAAACACCACTCTTCCCAAACTTACTTAAATATTCAGCTCTTTATTAAAGCCTCTTGGAGTTTTTGTGTCTGTGATTTACCACTGTTTTAAACATGCTGTGGATACATGGCAAGATGAAGATGTGACGATCTTTGGTTTCTTCTCCTCCGTGCAGAAATTGTTTTTCCCATTTTGATCAGTGGTCCCTGGCAACAGGGAGCAGATGATGCCCCGGTCCCAAGCACAATGCCGTGTTGTTTGCCCAGCTCCTGTCTCCTTCTCCCCTTTTCCAAGATGCTGGTGTGGTGGGTATGGTTAACAGGCCCCACCAGCTGGCGTATCGGTGCAGACATAATTGCTCATGAATGGTGTGAGGAGAGAGGAGCAAGGGAAGAAATAAAACAGATAACAAGCAAAGGGAAAAAGTAGCACTGTAAACAAGCAGCATATTCTTTTCCCCCTCCACGGAGCAAGCTTTTGTGACTGGAGGCAGTATCTCTGTGCAGCCTGACTTCTAATCCATATCGCAAACAGCTTCCAGATGCCTGAATCCCCACCACTATTCTGGCATCCCTACCCTTCACAGATGCCTGTCTATGAGGGGGGTCTATAAGCAAAATTGGGTGTATTTTACTAATCATTCATTTCCAATCTTCCTGAAGGGGAACTTTTATTAATAAACTCTTTTCATCTGTCTCTTTGATTAGGAAGAAGATAATCGCTTAGTCATGTGAAAAGGGGGAAAAAAAAAAGATTGCTGGGGGGTCGCCTTTTCTAACATGTGCTTGAGTGGAAGGAAACAAATAAAAACCACAGAACAATGCAGGTACTAAATGGTTCCAGTTGAGCTTGAGTGGTGGAGGGGAGTTTGAATAGAAACCGTGGCGGCTGGGCTGGCCTCCCAAGGCAAGCAGAACTAATTCCCTTGATCCTGGCTACCCTGCAGGCAGCAGGCACGTCAGCTGGACCTGGCCAGGACCGCCGGCAGGTGCGCCAGCAAGGGAGGATGGTCAGGGACAGTGCCCATCACCCACCCTGCAGGGAAGGGGTGTCTCCCTGCAGGATGCATTGCTTTCTCTACAGATTGCAAAGTTGGTGAGAAGTAATTCAAGATTTTTCTCTTTGCTGTGCTTCATTCTCCTCAGCTCAGGTTACTACACTCAGGCTTACTGCTGTGCTAAATCTTAGGCTATTCTGTCTAAGGGAAATGTATGCTGTCTGGCAACCCCCAGAACTTAATCACAACAGATAGGCTGCAGAGATATTTTCACACTAAGGCGAATTTGTCTTCCAAACTATGCTGTGCTTCTATTTAAGCCATGGCCTGGGTTTGGCCCACATTCAAGACTGATTTTAAAGAATGTAATTCTCTAATTTTAATAGATTGGTGAATTTGTGCCATCAGTTGGCATCAATATGTTTCATCCCACTGACTTACCTGGAGCCCAGAGACTGATGATGATGGAGTATATTATTCACATAGGTTATGGTAATAAAAATGTATTTAATTAATTCAGTCACACCTATTCTTACTCACTGAAAGGTTTGAAAAACATTTCTTTTTGCCTTCCATTCTTATTTTTCATTAACCAGGCTGAAACCTAATTTGTATGGCTGAGAAAAATGTCTGTTTTTATTAATGTATTTTTATTTCAATACTTTCCATATTTTGCAATACTAAGATCTCCAGAACAATTTTATGGAATGTTTTAGGCTCTGAGATCACAGCAGTATGATGCAGACAATGATTTCTATACTCCAAAATGTAAATGTTAATGCAAAATTGTCACTTTATTACATATATTCTGTAACATTGCATTTAGGTTTTCTATTCTCCATCATCATAGTAGTTATTAATTCTATTTTTATTTCTAGGAACAAACCAGAAAGAATGGAAATTTCAATAATGAATTTCATACTGTTGTGAGGAAAATATTAGTTATCTACTAACTTCAACATATCTAATCAGAAACTTAAAAATTTCTGATGTTTCACTGTTCTGTAGATTTCATGTGTTGCTTTTACAAGTAAATAATAAATGCTTAAGGCGTTTCTATTTTTTTCTGCATTTCAAAACTGTCTGGGGTCAAGCATTTCTGGAAGAGAAAAAGAAACTTGCTCATTCATTGGAGATGGGGCTTTGAATGCTTGGATAAAATTTGGTTTCTTCTCTGACTTCTGCAAAGCCTGACTTGAAACCAGGTTTTCCAGGTTAAACCCCTCTTGCCTGTTGATTGCTCTGTGCTGATAAAGGTGTATTTTCACCAGAATTTCCATTCAAAACTTATGTATTTGTTTTGAATCAAGAGATGTAAAAATGGATGTGTTACTGAAAAGACCTGAATATTATGGATCAATTTAATCAATAAATGCATAGCTATATTTAATAATGTATGCATTAAATATCAGGAAAAAATATTATTTTTTCCATAAATGAAAGGTAGGTTTCATATAATGTGGAGTTGCATTATTTGTATGTTTTATTATCCCTGTATTATGTATTGGTTTATTCCTTTGTACCCCCATGTACAACTTGGTTTATCCCCAGTTTTCCCGCCTTGTCCTCCCTTCCCGCCTTTCCAGTATCTATCCTTCACCCTGAAAGAGGCATTTTATCCCCCCCGGGTGCCTTGTCTGTCACTCAGTGCCCCTTCCCATCCATCCAGAAGCTTCTACTCAGGGCACCGGGTGATTGGGCGAGGACCTGGGGCTCCCCCCATATCTTTCCCCCATTGGACTCCACCATATCCCCCCATCCCGGAGCCACCCCCTATCCCTATCCCTATTGGTCGTTGGATACCCCTCCCTTACAGTTTATAAGCCAGTGCAAGCACCTTGTGCTTGTTCCTGTTGGCTGGCACCGTTCCGGAATATTTGGCCCCGTTGGCCACAATAAACTTGGACTTAGCCCCCAACAGGATCCACTCTTCATTTATCGCCGCGAGGCTTGCCAGCGCTGCCCGGGACCCACGAAGGCACTCTCCAAACCCCAGCTGGGAGCGGTGGAGGGTGCCTCCATCGCCCACTCTCGCCCCAGGAGGAGAGCTAGCCGGGGCTGAGAACAGGGATCTGGGGCGGGAGCGCGGCAATATAAAACTTGTGCTGACATTAAAACAAATAATCAGTGGGGTTTTTTTTAAGCAAGAATTTAATAATGTTTTAATTTTTCCTCAATTTTTTTACTTTAGTAATCTGTAAATAGGAAAGGACATTTACTTGCAAATTTTATGAAGAGTGACTGTCTCTTACTCATTGCCAAAGAGGAAAACTGGAAAAAATAGAATGTAAGCCTGAAGAGTCACTCAATTAAAAGGCAACTTGAGATCTGTTATTTTTATATGAGGAAGGTATTAGTAGATTCAGAGGACAGCAAAAATAACATCCAGCTTGCATGGTTGCCTGAATTGCCATGCTGCAAGCAGGTTGAACAAATGTGGATGTAGCCTGAGCTGAACATGCTCCTCTCTCCTCAGCCCTTGCATGATGATTCTCATTGCTGTGAGATATGGAAAAGTGTCCCCAAAAGGTGCCCAGTGGCAGCGAGTTACATAACATCCAACAGCTTGCGCTGCTTGTGGACCATCCATTACACAGTGTTTTTTTGGTGACAGCTAGTTTTCAGGGACTCCTTAGAAGAAATCAGCTGATCCCAAGATATGAGTTGGAAAGGGGACACCCTATTATCTAGGGTGAGATGTGAAGAGTGCTTCTTAATGCACTAAGCAAAAACTATCATTTAAGCTCCTAAGAGTCATAACTTGAATAAGGGTATTTGCCCTTATTGTTTACTCTCTGAAAACAATTCAGAGAGTTTTCTTTCAGAAAACAATTCAGTTCAGGTTATTTTTTTCAGTCTACTGTGTATTATATAACTCTTTGTGAATGCAAATTTTTGTGTGTACCAACATTCTTGTGTTCTCCAGCTTTAATCCATATCTATCTGCAGCAAGAGTAGAAGAGTTGAGCATGAAATACAAAAATGTGGGTATAGCGTAATAATAACATCATTGGCTAAAGCATATTCTGTCTGCTATTCAGTCCTGTTCCTTCAGCATTGGAGCTTGTCCCCAACAAAAGGTCCAGATCCTGCTTGACCAGGAATCAAACGCCTGGTGACCTGTTCAAAGGAGAATTGTGCACTAGTTTGACAAGCTGCAACTTTTACTAGTCAGAATTTTAGCAACTTCTAGTGTATTTGGGCTTGAATGTGTGTAATATGGGCACACACAGTAAAGTTTGTAATGACATTGATTCAAGCTATGGCATGGAGGATAACACAGAATCAAGCTGCAGGGTGTAAAGGGCTGCTAATTGCCTAACTTTATATGTGCTTTATGTAATGTTTAATTTTCAGTGTAGGCAGGGCATGGTGTATGGAGAAGATTCTGTTTCTATGGCACTTCTGAATTCCCTGTGGATATCAGTGAATGGTGTAGCTCATAAAACACTTGTGCATAAAAAGAGGTTTGCTGTGTAAATTTACCAGGTTGTGATAAATTTTCTTTGGCTGCAGTGTATTTGGAGACCAAAACACATAAAAATTGTGATGCATGTTGTGCCAAATAAAATTTAAAAAAAAAAAAAAAAGAGAGAAAAATTAAAAAATTTCATGGCTGATAAAGCTTTAGTCTAATGATGAGAAAGACATTATCCCCCAAAATACAAGTGCCACTTCCCTGTCAGTACAAAAGCAGTCATTTTGGTTGTTTTAAATTTAACAGCATATGTATTCCTATGTATGGTAAAAGGGTCCTGGTTAATTTTTGTATGCAATAAAAGGACCTTTGGGCATATTTTACCTTAATGCTTTTTGCTTTGTTTGAGAAAATGAGCTCTCAATCAGAAAAGCAATAGATTAATTTAAACTGCAGCATGGATGCTGTTCAGTTAAATGCACTGCTGATAATAGGTATACCAGATCATTAATAATAGTAGATTGTTCCTTTGCTTCTTAAGTTTCCTCCTTTTGAATCTTTCTGAGGAAAAAAGAGATACTTTAAAGAGCAGTGTGAGATTTCAAGATAATATAAAGTTTTGAATGTATACTGAATACCTAAATAAAAAACCCTCAGCCTGTTATGCTAAATGATGTCTTTTCAGCATCTGATTCCTTCTACAAAATGCAAAAGATGTTGCCTTTGGTAAAATGGTTGGTTTTAGAGCTGAACTAAATGACATATATGCCAGTTTAAAGTAAAGTTTTTCCTCATATCCAAGTGGAACTTCCTGTGCTTCAGTTTCTATCCATTACCTCTTGTCCTACTGCTTGGCACCTCTGGGAAGAGCCTGGCTCCATCCTCTTGGCACCCTCCTTTCAGATACTGATAAGCACAGATGAGGTCCCCTCTAAGCCACCTCCTCTTGAGGCTGAACAGGTACAGCTCCCTCAGCCTTTCCTCATGAGAGGATGTTCCAATCCCTTGATCTCCTTTATTGCCCTCCACTGGACCCTCCACTGTCCTCCACCCAATAACCCTATGACTCTCTTGTCCTGAGGAGCCTGAAACTGGACACAGCACTCCAGGTGTGCCTCACCAGGCCTGAGTAGAGGGGCAGGATGATCTGCTGGCAAGGCTTTTCCTAATGCACCTCAGGATCCCATTGGCTTTCTTGGCCACCAGGGCACTGCTGGCTCATGGACAGCTTGTTGTCCACCAGGACTCCCAGGTCCTTCCCTGCAAAGCTGCTTTCCTTTGTGTTCAACCTTTGTGGTGAGGATTTCTTCAATCCCATGCCTTTCTTCAACCAAGCATTGTTGGAAACAAATATTTGACGTTTGATTGACTCCAGATCTCTCATTGGATAAACTCTCTCCTGTTATTTAATGGAGTTTAGTTATTATATTTACAATTCATCTCCTCAACAACATTATACTCTGTGGCAAAATAGAATGTGACTTTGATATACAGGGTTTTATTCTGTTTGGTGGGTTTTTTAAGACAAACCTGCAGTTACAGTCCTTCATTTACTTTATTTAACCACAGTCTTCCTGTCATCAGAGTATACAGCTCCTGGAAGTCAGTGCTAAACTTTTATCCTATTTTAAGGTCTGCAATGTACCAACTCTCATAGCATACTCATTAAGTCAATGGTTAACTGAAATTATCCTTTGTAAATAAATGAGATTTTTAAACATGAAGATTAAGAAATCTTTGCCAGGCCAGCAGTGATTCTCTAGTTGGACAGTAGCTCAGACCTGTTGACACCCAAGCTTCTACTTATGCCATCAGACTATGCTGCCTTTTGACTGAAGATGTTTCCCAATTAGATGTAAATTATACGGCTTTATATATTATGTTTAATTAAAGAATGAGCAAATAGTTGTGACAACTGGCAAGATGGTTATTTTGTACCATGTCAGGCTCAGCTACAGCTACAAAAGGGGCATGCAATCAGCACTTGTCTTTAAAAAGAGCAGTTAGAATAAAATGATTAGTTCAATCAATTTAGACCTATTTTCTTAAACAAATGGAACTCCTAGAATTACTTGCTCTGTTCAGACTAGAAGAAGACTTTGTATGACAGAAAAGGAGAGGTTTCAAGTACAATCCCTTTGTCTTGCAAAGAAGAAATTATTTTATATAATTAACATTTCCTTTAGATTTACCATCAAAGTGTGGTTACATGTGCTCAGAAACACTAATTTACTGATACAAGTGGCATCTCATAAAAAGGAATAATTATTTTTGAGCTTTAAAAAAGGTCTTCATAGAAAGTATACAAGATTACTTCCCTTCCTGATTTACTTGTAGTTCATTAGGAACTATTTAGAACATATGCTGGTATAGGAGTTTGGGAGGTCAGTTTAGCAGAAGCCACACAAAACTACTTACTGTCTTGATAAGAATACTTTCCTTCTGCATGCTTGTCATACAGCCATTTTTCACAGTGTGTAAACAGTTGAACAGCATGTGAATGACTCAGGGACTTGAAACGTGTTTCTGGAATTTGTTGAATTGCACACTATAATCACTTAATCTGCTCCAGGTCAGTTAGGATTTTCTAGTGCATAAATACACAGGCAGAAAACTCATTCCAAGACAAGCTTAAAGCAAAGTATAAGTATGGCAGGTCCTATTAATTTCCTGTGAAAGCTATCCTTTATTTTTAAAATGTTATTTGTGTATTTTGGGGATTTTTTTAAGGAAAGATGTAATGCCAGACAGCAAAGGTCTTCCAATAAAGCCCAGTGAAGTTGGTAAGAATCTTTCCACTTAAGCACACAACATTTGGACTGGGTCATGTTAACTGTAAGCTTCTACACACTTTCTCATGTGAAGTTATTTTCTCTTATTACATGTGAGACACTACTTTTTTGTATTTAAAAGCATGCAGGTGTTAATACATTTTGACTCAGATTCTTAAGCATGCAAAATATATCACTGTTGAGCTTGAATGAAATTAGTTGCTTGATACATTAGCAATCTATTAATTTCAATTCTTTGAAATTTGTATAGAGTACCACTGTAGTGATATTCCTAATCAACAATACCCATATGCTTATCAGTGTGCTTTACATTACAGTGATAGATATTGATTAAGATGTGCTTAATGGATTATAGGATATTATCTCCTGTGCAATTTGTAAAGAATTAAGTTCATAATTTTCTGTTCTGGGATCACAGAAAATTTGATTTTCTCTAATAAGGTATGATTTATAACTGGAGTAGACAAATGATTAGTTTTCTCTAGTGTCTGAGGATTACATTTCTGAGTGCAATTTAGACATATAGATCTAAAAGAATACAGATAAAAAATAAATCAGATGTTCATAGAAATTGTGGCATTCAGAATCAATAGAAACCTAATAATTCTAAGTACCTCTTATGCTAAAACATAAAAGCTTTAGAGATAGCATTACCCAGCACAGTGGCAATATCTTGCCCAAGCAAATGGAATGCCGCCCTAGAAGTCTATGGCTTAAATATTTCAAAGCTCAGTTGAGTGTTAAACTAGGTTAACAAAATGTATGAAAATCTAACAGTCATATATGTTCATTTAATATATAAAAAAATTAATTGAATGTAATTCATTGGCTTGTTATTTAAAGAATTATTTGATGCATTTTTTTTAGCTCTGACTTCAGATTTAGCCCTAAACTGTTGTCTAAATTCAGTTTGCCCTACATTTTAGTGATGAGTAATCATGTTTCACACATGGCACAACAAGTTGAAGAACCTAAACCTCAGGATAAGGTATACTGGTTATTGATATATCAATCCTAAACTTTTTCTTCTTCTTTTGGTACTTTTCTTTATATTTCCCTGTGAGATGAAAGGTTCTTTGTACCTGAGACACCTATTGTCTATATTTTGGACCATAATTAAGACTTATAATATTCTTTTATTCAATAAACAACATGTATTTTATAGTGAGCTTTATATGATCCTTTATAAAGTATATTCCTATTTATAATTCCATAATGTAACAATGTCAAAACAAATGTAACAAATCAAAAATTATTAAAATGCTGGCATCAGCCAAAACACAATTTTTGATTACAGCAGTCCAATAGTCTCCCATTTGAGGCAATCATGCCTCAAAGTAAAAAGAAATAAATAAAGCAACTTTGCTTTTAAAGAATGAGCTGGACATGCTAGAAGTTGAATTGGGGCAGCTATTTTGAATGGATATTTTGGATGTGTTGATGCAAATGATTGTATTGTCTAGGTCTGCCAGAAATGATGAATTAGTAGATCTGTTCAACCGATTCTTTAATGGTGAATAAATTTTACAATTTCCTATTATGATGGAAAAAAATTGCTTTGTCCAGATCTATATAGTCATCCTTATTTTGTCAGTTTATGTTTGCATTGCAGCTTAACAGTGAAAAAAAATTGTCTTTGCACATTGTGATTGCTCCAAACAACTGATTTAGTTCTAAACATTTGAAACAGGATACAAAATGACAGCTGCATTTGGGTAAATACATCAAATATAGAGAAATATATAAAACTTAATCACATTTTGTATAGTGAGGCTGTTAAGCTGCAAATTGCACTGAAGAGCATATTAAAAATATAGGAGTCACCTTAACAGTCTGCCCATACTGTTCCTTTACATTAGTCTGAAACTAATTCTGCATCAGCGTGAAATGAATTTGATTTGGTTCATAACCAGGTCTTGAATATTATTTAATTCTTACCAGAGCAACATACAGAGATGTGGATGTGTCAGTCATGATATTCTTGTTATATGGTCATGAGAAGGAACTGAGGTTTAATTAGCCTGGTGAGTAAAACACGTACTGTATCCCTAGTAAAACATGTACTGTATCACTACTGAAAGCAAGGAAAAAAAAATAGCAAATGTATGTGAACTCCCCAAGATTATAGTTTTTTCTTTAGGACCCAAAAGGGCTCTTTAACCTTGATGCAGAGGCCCTCAAGGATCTCAAGTGCTGCCCCAAAGGTTTCATTCATTCATCTCTGAGGTAGAAAGCATAGCTAGCTTCCCATTTTTCGACATTCCTGAGATTGTACAGTCTCATTATCAGTGAAGTGCTATAAAAGGAAATGTTTTGTGACCCCCAGAACAGTAATAGGGATGATAAAACCATGAGACTCTCTCCCCCTAATTATTTTTTTTTTTTTTTTTGTCTATTTTGGATCTGAATTTAAAGCATCTGGAAGAACAAGCACTTTTGAGACTGATACTAAGAGTTAGTTTTCCCATGCTCTCTCATTCTTGGTTGATTAGCAGATTAGTGCGCATGAGCAGGGAAAATATCCAGGCCTTGGAGATTTTTCTTATAGATAAATTATTTCAATCAGAACACTTTCTCTCTAGAGAACAGCTTCAGAACAAAACAAAACAAACAAAACAAACAAACAAAAAACCCAACCCTTGAGAATTGCCTCAGCTCTTTGGGCATAATCCTTTACCAAGCATGTTTGCAAAACAGAATGAAACATTTTCAAATAACTTAACTGAATGCATTTCAAGATCCTACTCTTTATCTTGAACAAGGCCATGACACAGCTATCTCTAAAACAGGCTCTGCTCATTAATCTATTATCTAGGAGCATCCAGCTTAGATCTAAAAAGACAAAATCCAAGAGTGAAGTACAAATACCACATCTAGTTTCAGGAAAGCAACCAATACACAAAGAGATTAAATTCCTCAGCCAAGAGCTGTCAAGCTGCCGCTGGCAGATCTCAGCTCCCAAATCCTGCAAGTCTTACTTGGGTACTGGAGGAGATGGATTTTAATCTCACAGAGTCCCAGCTGTTTCTGTAGAACCAAATGCTTTAAGAAGACCTCAGCAGTTTACATGTTGGAAGTCTACGTCCTTGAAAACCTAAAAATTCAACAGTCTACATGCTTGAAGTTTAAACACAGATTCAGATCTTCTGGTGTTGTGACATGCTCACACCAGTGGAATGGCTGAAAAGTGCAGATTTTAACAATGTGATTTTAGCTATATTGTTTTCTAACTTTGATTCATAAATTGAAAATTCACACATCAATTTAAATTGTCTTGTTTGTAGGTAAAGAATTTTTTTTTTTTTTACTGGAGATGTCATCCCTAATAAATTATGAACAAAACACAAAGCAAGTTAAAGTTTAGATACTTTTATTATGTGGTTAAAAAAACAATCCTGAAAAGTGACCTAAAATCAATTTTCTCTTTTGAATTACAAATATAGATAGGTCAGGTGGCTTCTAGCTACAGCTGGTAGATGATTCTGGCTGTGCAGCCATATACCTCCCTATCTGGACCCTAAAACTGACATGGACATTATGGGAAAAGTACAAATATGATTAATGTCACTGCAATGTTGTCATTAAATTTACAGATCTAATATCTGCGTCAGACTCTGGTTTGTGGACCACTGACTGAAGGCAGAACGGTGAGGATCCCTGAGCAGTTGTTTGTGACTCCCCTGCCTATGGCTGACCTAGTCAATTTGCCTACATTTTGAAATATCACCAAATTTATCACAGGAACATTGTCAGAGGACAGTCTGAATTTTGGGTTTCCCAGAAAATTACACTTTACTGAACATCAAATAGGCATTTTGGGTTATAGTCATTTTGTGTGATTATTTTGATATCAGTCATAGAGCTTCAACCATTTTCAGTGCTGTCAGTGAAACTGTGAAATAGCACAGCTATGTCTGGCAGCAGACAGTGGGGAACAAAACAAGACAAAAAAATCCCAACAAAAGCTGCAAATAAAACCAGTGCACATTATGCAGAAATTGTCTTGGCATGCAGGTCATTGGTGATTTCATTTGTAAGTAATGTTTTGATTGTCACAGATTATATGTTGCTCTCATCCCCCTGACATTTGTTGTGCAGCGGGATTGATTTTTGTGCTCCAGTATGAAAAGGTCACTTTGATCAATGCAGTGTAATTGGCACTAAATTAGGATCATATCAGGTTATTTTGCTATTTAATGATGAAATATTAAAGAATAGCATGGGAAGATTGCAGGCACTAAAGTGCACTTTAAACCTGCTGTAATGATGTTTTATTTTGTAGGAAAAATGGAGAGAAAAACAACTAAAGTGCAGAAAATGACTGTGATGTATTGGAAGAGTGGCCTGGAATTACATATTTTCACTCGAAATAGACTGAAAGCCCCAGACACAAAACACCAAACCCAGCAGTCAGTCCTGAATATGTTATACACAGAGAGCCCTTCTTTAGAAGTTCTAATAACGCTCATTATGTACTAGTCACATGTGTCAAGTCTTCAGAATGTGCATATAATGACTGGGCAAAAGTAGATTGCTCAAGTTATACACTTAGGCCATGATTCAGGGCAACACTTGAGACGTGTTTGGCCACCACTAAACACAAAAGTAAATAATTAGGCACATACTCAATGTACACCTGTGTGGGATAGTTATAAGTACTGCCTAAACCACTGTGGTAGAAACATGTCAGGATTACTCAAAGGAAACACTTAAGTCATGTTTGTTTTTTAGAAAAGATACTTTTTAAAGTAGTTCTTTACTCTAAGATACTCTTTTTAAGTCCAAAAGTTGCTTGCTTCATCCTCTCCTTGTTTTAAGAAAATTCAGTGTTACACAATCAGTATTTGTAGAACAGTCTCTGTAGTGTAAAGCCAAGGTTAACATCTTAACCTTTTAAATTTGTACTCCAGCTAGATAATGTACTTGAGAGTAGAGCTCCAATGAGATTTCCTGCAACATTAGCTGCCTTTAAAGAGTAATCTTTTGATTAAGATTTTCTAAAGAGTGGATGGAGAACGCCCCAATGTTCTCAATGTTAAGAGTGAAACTCTCCTAAGGTGGGTGATGAGAATTAGCTATCAACTGTCATGTTCAAGCACCAGGCTTGATAGAACTTAAATGGGAATCTGAATGCTCAGCTCCTATTTAAATAAATAAATAAATGCCCAAAGCAACAAATTACCAATGAAAACCAAAAGCAAAGACAAAAACCTCAGCCAGTTTCAGTCAATGCTCCCTGAATCCACTAGGATTCTTTTCAAGTAAATGCAGTAGACAGTGCCTTAGATTAATTGTCCATTAAAAATATTGGATATAATCTTTAAGAACACTGACTAAACTTGAATCTATTTCTTCAAGTATTTTTCAAAAATAGAAGCACGTGCTGATGGGTTCTTCTGCTGATATTTTCTATTTAATGAGGATATATTTAGAACATGATTTTGTCAATATTATTCAGACTTTGCATCTAAATAATGATAACATCATAAGTATGTTAATAGTGTCTACTATTTTCTCCACTGTAAATACATGATCTCTTCAATTAGTCTGAAATGTTGCTGAACAAGAGGAAGAGGCATAAGATTATACTTTTAAATGCAGCTAATGTTGCAAGAAATTTGTTTGAAGCTTTGCTGCCATTAAGTATGTTATCTAGCTGTGGCATGAACTTTAAATTGCTGAGATATTAACCTTGTAAGTACCCTAGAAATATCCTAAACCTATTAATAATTTTATGAAACAGTAGAATTGAAATTATATAAACCATGTAAGGTAACCCTGAATGACTTATTTAAATTTATGTACCAGGAAATGTTTGTCCTAATCAGTCCTTAGAACTTCACTTACTTTACACTGTTCTTATTAAGTCTTTGAGCTACTGGGCACATTTTGGATTTAGTTTAAAATTTGTCTTTCAAAGTCTTTTAAGAGAAGGCCCATGACAAAAAGAAAACAGAATTTATTGGACTTCAGAGACTTTATGTATGTATGAGTGATCCACTCAGAAAGCATACTGTTTATCTATGGAAAAATAGACTGTCACAATCTGAAGAAAATGATCAAGAAACATATTGAGGGGCTGCAGGACCTGAGTGGGGGAGAGATGTGCAGGTGCAGGCAGAAAAAACATATTCCAAAATACCCTGATGTGGCATATGCCACAATCAAGGCCATGATAGGCACTGATACTATGCCACAGAGTATTTGATCTTCCACTGCCATTAATAATTTGCTTGTAGATAATGAAGCTTGAATATAGAGGAAAGAAAATAAACATCTTTCCAGAGTGAGCTGTCCTATTTTCAGTATTTTTCCCTACTTCTTCAGTGGTTTTCACACATATACATAATAAAGAAAATTAATAAAATATCCCTCCACAACATAAATAATTAGATTAAAAAGGGACATTCATTATACAGGAGTCCCTAGGATAGTCCATCAGTGGAAAGATAAAAGATTTATTCTGGATAGAACCTTTGTGTAAGAATAGTGGGATTTCAACTGATTTCTCAAAGTTCTGTTCAACTTTCTTTAAAAGAAGTTTCAATAACAATTTACCCTATGCTATTTTAAAAAATATTTTAAATTAATTTCTTTTAAAAAAAAAGTTTCACAAGCCAATACTAAACAGTTTTCTAAAAGAAGTTACTGTAATTTAAGGACTGCAGTACATAGACCCTCCATAGAATTCAACTATAAAGAAAATGGGATCAATGCAGTGATACACAAAACAGAGAAGTGACAAAAATCAAGAATTTGGGAAGAATATGGCTTCAAGAGGTGAATTTGTTTCTTGACTTTGTTCTGATAATTGAACTCCCTCAGAAACACCTGGTGCTTAGTTTCTGCCTCAGAATTTGAAAAGTGACCATATCTTAAATTGCTTGTAATCTAATCTCCCTATTATTTTATCTCTTTGTCAAGAAATGTACATGAATGTAATGAAATTATTTTAGTAGTGGAATGAGACCAGTGGTTTATGATAAGTGTTCCTGATACTATACTTTAAATACATATTGAAATTTGATAGAAGTAACACCTTAGATATAATTAAATATAAGTAAATTAATAGATCCATTTAAATATTGCCACATCTAAAACTTGCAATTGAAAATTTCAAGGTCAAAAGATGAAACTCCACCGCAAGAGGGCAGCAGGAATAAAAAAGGGCATATAGCAAGAAAAATGTGCACTTTGAATAAGCAGCTTTTATCCAAGTTGAAGCCTCTTCCTGCCTGCTGCTGCTATTGAAAATAAATTGTTTTCTAAACCTCAGTCTTACTGGCTGCTCTACGGTTGTATATGAAACATCTTTGGATGATATACAATGCCATTCAGAGTTCATGGTGTTATTGATGACACAATTTATTCCAGCTCATAGTAGGGAGTACCTGCATCTCTCTGCACTCTGTAAATCAATATATGCATGTGTTTCTGTTGCACATTTGTAGGGGACTTGTGATTTAGCAGGGATTATTTGCCTTTTAACCTGTCAACAGGTGCCTTGGAGTATGAAAATCCCTGCAAAAACTAGAAAAAAATAAATAGGAAATAAGTTGCGATTTTTTGCCCCTGTATGACTCATTTGGGTACTGAGAATGAGCTGGTTTCCTGCAGCTCGTGCTGTGCCCCCGCTCAGTGCTTGCAGCAGGCACACGATGCTCCCAGAGCCGCTCATGCCTGAGCGGACCCGCGTGAGCCGGCAATCCCCCGTAATTTACGTACAGATCCCTGGTGCCTTTGCTTCATGCAGGCAGCGTGGGGCTGAGTGATGAGCTATGATGTAATTTCTGCCCAGCTGGGCAGCACTTACTGCAGCCAGCCTTACACGGGTCAGTGGGTGAGGAGTACGGACAGGCAGCCCCAAGACATCCATCAAAGCAGTGCGGCCGGCCTCCATCTGCAGGGAATTCTGTGCTGCTCTCCCCTCCAGCCCTGTAGCACCACTTGTGGGCAGAGGAACAGCTGCTAGGCCGTGTCCAGGCTGGGAATATTAGATGAAAATCTAAACACGGGCCACAGATCTCACTTCAAATCAGTGGTCAAACCTAAAAGAGCTTCAGGGAGCAGCAGGGACCTCTCAGACAAGCTGGAGAGCCACAGAGAGTGTCTTAGAGGGTGCTCTCATCACAGGTGGGCTCCTTGCTGAACTGGGCACTGTAAGGACCATGGGTAGAAGAGGAGCAATTGTGACACAGGGATCAGGGATAAGCACATCTGAGGATTGAAGAAGACACGCATGATCCACTAAAAGCACAGCTCTGAAGAAATGTAAGTTCCTGTGCTAGCAGGACGTTAAGCCAATGCATCAAACCTCCATACAACTTTTTTCCTTCACATCAATGTGCAAGCTCTTCCCTTTCTTTTTTTTGGGGGGAGGGATTTTTGATTCCTCAACAGATATAATACCATTCCTGTTCTTTTCAGTCCATCTACAGGTTTGACAGAAGCTCAGGTCAGAAGAGGTTGGACTGAAGGCATGGATATGGTATGAGAAAAGTCAGAAAACTCTGTCCTTTGCTTTATCTGCCCCAGGCTCTGAAGGTATTTTGCACAGACACATAATGAGCCAAGGACAGAAGAAATTAACACCTGGACCAATCAACTAATTTCTTCTTGTTGTAGATAATTGCATCATATCATCATATCCACAATTTTTATAATGTCTCACTAAACTTAACAATGTCAGAAACAGCTTATTTAAAGGGCCAGATTTTGTTTCCCTTTTTTAGTGATGCGAATATTTGTAAGTTTTGGAGTTGTTGTTGGCTTTTTTGTTGGTGGTGGGTTTTTTTTCTTTCTTTTTTTCTTTTTATTCTTTTTTTTCTTTTACTGTGTACTTCAGTAGTATTACGATTTGTTACCTCTTGATTTTGGCAGTTTGGGCTAACTCACTATTGTAACTTCTGGGTTAAAGTAGGTGAGTCATTTTGTAAGACAAAAATTGGATTCCCAGGAAATGAATAGTTGAAAAATATCTGTTTCATTCTTCATAAGGGATCTTATTGCTACTCTCATAGATAAAATGAAAGGCTCTAACTCCATCTAATGTTCAAACTGCTGAGCACCCAGCGTATGCATAATCTGCTTGCAAAATATGACAGCTTTGCTATGGTACAAATATTATATTCTTACACTGTCATGGTTACACAACATAAAAACCATCTTAACACACACAATATGATGCATAATATAATACATCACACATCCTTAATTTGTCATTTAATTGTCTTTTAAAAAAATCTTAATATTGTTTTTATGTTTTAATGAATCAGCGCATTTCAGTAGGTATAAGGATAAAAGACAGAAGTTTTTGCAAGACCACAGTGAAATCAGAAGAGTTATGAAAAATGAGAATACTTTTGTCACAACTAGCACTTCCAGCTCATTCTTAACATTTCATCTGCTTTTCAAACAAATTGATACTCACCAGAAGCTTTGCCAACACTATATTTGTGACATACCATAATTTGAATGTTTATACTCTTTACAGCACAGCGTGTCTCAACTGAACACTGTAATAAGAGAAGCTGTACATGTGTTTATGGGGGAGAGCTCAGACCTGCGAGTGGACATGCATGGGTGCACACACACAGCCCTTTCCTTCAAAGCCTATCTTCTTGTATTCAAACACAAATTTGAAAATCTATGAGCCACAATAATATTAATTCCCAGTTTCTTTGACCCCTCATAAAACAAAAGAAGAATGAGTGTTTGGCTAAAAGGATTGTAATGATGCCTTTGGACTCTTATGTTCACGTAATGACTAGTAGAAAGATTTATATGCCCTGCATAGGTATAATTAGACACCCACAAACCCATTGACCCTGACGAGGTGAAGAGCTCTCCTGCTTTTTGTTTCAGCAGTTGAATCAATACTTGCACGTTTTACCACTGTGGAGTGAAATTGAGGAAATGAAAATCTGATAATTTTGCTCCTAGTGCAGTCTAGACAGAGGAGAGCAGTTTTAGTCTTTGACAGGAAGATCTATTTCCAGTTACTCAAAAGGCTAGTGTCAATTTTAAAACTTCTCTTATTATTGATTTTCAGTTTTGTTTAAAAGGATGTTTTATTAGAAATATTAGTCCCATTTACAATGTAAGCTTATGTCTGTTTCACAGGTTGATGAAATCATGGTTTAGTTTTGGTCTGAATCACAGGATACTTCTGCCTGGTGACTTTTGTAGCAAAATATGTAGTGTCTGAAGAAGTTAATTTCATTGTCTCTTCTAAATCTACATAAGTCAGAACAGAACTCTTTATGCAATGCTGAAGGTTCATCTAGGAAATGCCGTGTGTATGGAGAAACAATATAGGTAAAATATCTAGGATAAATGTAGTTTGGCAAAATATAAAGGAAGCATTATATTAATTTCAAATGTGGGGTTTTTTCTGTAGTTTTTTTTTTTTTTTTTGTGTGTGTGTGTGTGTGTGTGTGTGTTTTGTTTCTAATAAAAGAAATTATTACTCACAAGTGAAAAAAAAATGCAAGAATGTTAAATGAAAACCCTTTAGTTTTGACCTGGAGGCATAAGGCAATGATAATAAACTACAAAGCAAAAAGATAATGCATTTCAAATTTTAGAAGAAGCATCAGAAAACTGATCTTAAATTTTGGTTTCTGTGGTAAACAGAAACAATTCAGTATAGTGCATGATATATGACTATTGCCATTGATTTTGTTTTGTTGTATAAATAGACTCCACTGATTTTAACATTATGTCACCTGGCTTTTACCTGTAGTGTCACATTGTCTTATGTACTGGTTTTTTGTTAGAAGTTCATGTGTTGAAAACACACATAATAATAAGAGAGCTGGAAAAAATTTTAGCAGAGTGAAAAATCCTCAAGACCCCTTAAAGAAAAAATAGGAGTAATTTTATATGTACAGACTAAGAAGCTTAGGATTAGAATAGCACAGATGTTTCAAGTATTAACCAGAAATTACTTTTTGCACACACACAAAAATGTGTCAATAAGTAAGCTACTATAGAAATAAATAAACCACTTTTCTAATTCATTAAGAGAATAGGAGTCTGTTCTAGGGGTGCATTACATGCCTTATTTTAATGCTCTGCCTTGTGCAAGAAGAAATCAAGGTATAATACTTTGATATATAATCAGATCTGAAGGCTTTGAATTACATTGGTATCTCTTTCAGCTCGTTGTTTGGTAATGCTTATTGCCTTCCCCAAAACAGTTCACACTGGAAGTAATTTCCCATGTTTGGGGCTTTTTTTGTCTGCGTCTATAATGTGCTCCTAAGAGACACAGCTTTTGGGGATGAAGAAATTGATATTAAATATGCATATTAGGATATGCGGGGGTTTTTTACAGCTGTAGCTCCTGCCAATGGAATTTTATTGAGCACAAATTAATGAAGCTTTGGGACTCTTAGTCCTTACTCCCACCGGGCCAGTAAAAGTAAAATTCTGATTTAATAAATCCTTCAAATAAGGAAGTAACCACCCCCCACCCTCAACCCTGCAGCTTGTTACTTATGCAATCAAAGCTGAGCTTCCTGCCTGGATTGCACACTTCTTTATTTGGTTGTACTTGAAATCATAAGTACTAGTATGACATTTTTTTGAAGCATGTATTGTGAATTTTGTTAATTGAAAAGTCTGAATTCATCTCCTTCAATCACAAATAATTATTTACCTGATATGGAATATTGTCTCACAGAAACCCAAGGTCACACAATATCTAAGATAGTTATTATTCAGGCACTCATGGGGGCTGCCTTAGGTTATCTAAATTTTTGCCTTTACAATACAGTATGTGATTATTTGAAAGGATTTGCAAATCGTGATAAAATTATGTTAAGCACTGTAGTACTTAACCTTTTAAGAATGTCTATGAGATACATCTTTAAAAGGGATAGTTTACACCAGATAAGGAATTATTACTTCACTTAGACACTATGTATGCAGGGTAATTGCAAATTACTCATCAGTTGTTTTTTATGTTTTTTTTTTCTCCTTCTTTGAAGTAACTTGATAAAACTAATGTGGGGGGGTTTGGTTTGGTTTGGTTTTGGTTTGTTTTTCAAGGTGGTTGTTTGTTTAGGTTTGATTTTTGGTTTTTTGGTTTGTGATTTTCTATTGGATTTTTTGGAGGGGTTTGGAGGAGGGGTTTGTTTGGTTGGTTTTGAGTTTTTTCGTTGGTTTTTTGTTGTTGGTTGGGTTTTGTTGGGGATTCAGGGTTTTGGTATTTTTAATTAAAAAAACTAAAAACACTGTAGATTGTCTCTAGCAAAAAGGAAATTTACTTTTCTCCTCTCTGCTTGCAGTCACTCAAGATACAAGCTCTTCAGTAGGTAAATTATAACCCAAAAATCCCTCGTTTTCTTTGTAAATTTCCAAAATATTATTTTCAAAAAAAAAAAAAAGAAAAAACCTACTTATAAACAGCAAGCAAACACCAAAAAGTGATTTTATATTTTGCAAAAGTAAGCACAGCATTTGCTCAATATTTAGAGCTCAAGGCAGGTGGCTTTTTTTTTTCCTTCTGTAAGTATTATTAGATGTAGTTTTATCTTAGAATATAATTAAAATTATATTATTTATCTTATAATATAATTACAATTCATAAAATCATATGTGCGCTAATAATGAGGGAAAAAGTCTAGAAATATGAAGGGAAAGTTGCATGCAGCTTAAAGAAATAGTTGAAAGTCTATTTCTAAATAGCTTATTTGCTAAGGAAAAATTAGTTCTTTGAGTCACCTCTTATTTTTCTGTGTTTAAGAAACAAAAGGTAATGCTGTGTAGATTGAGAGTTTTAGATCAAGTTTAAGGAAAACAAGAAAAAAAAAACAAAACAAAACAAAAAAAAAAACAGGAGCAAAATACCTGTGAGGTGAAACAGCACAGTGTGATGTGAACACCTGCCCGTTCGCCTGCTGGTGGGGCTCTGGCAGTGCCAGGGTTCTTCTGCCTTGCATATGAGCTCCTCAAATTAAACCAGGAGTTGCAAAGAGCAAGCAGCATCTCTTCTGCATCGCTCATCCTGCAAACTAGCTTAAGAACTACATGTTACTCGACTGTGCAGTTTGAGGAAAAGCAATGCAGCATAATGCATGATGTAAAAGGAACAAGACCTGAAGTTCTCCTGGCTGTTGCTACTGTCCCCTACTGAGACCAATTAGCTAATACAAATTTCTGTGCTTCGACTACAAAACTTATTTATTCCAAACCCTTGGCCATGAAGGATGGCTTTAGGCACTGTCAGTGTCTTTAGAATTACTGAATTCTTCACCACCACTACCCCTTTTTGTTAAGTACAGGAGTAGGAAAAAAAAATATCAGATTTTACTGATTACACCCTCTCTAATAATTCATCTGAAAGAGTAAGTGAAATTTTTGTGTTTTCAGAACCACAATTCACCTGATTTTTTTAGAATTCTGTTCTTTGAAATCAAATTCATGTTCAGATAAGCTGTCCCTCCTTCTGCTTCTCATTCTTGAACAAAAGAGATTGCATAATCTTGGCAGAATTTTCTTTGAATAAAGTGAGATAATGTGGACACTGAATTAGAGGTAGGTAAAAAAAAAATGTACAGAGAATATAAGGAACAGGAGAATCTAGCCTAAACTTTACCTTGTGCATTACACAAACACATGGACACACAAGTTTAGAGAACAATTCCTATTTCTCAGTTAATTCTTAAATGTAGTCCCTATGCAGCAACCTATGAGAGTCTAAATGCCATGAGTATGTGTCCTCAGCAATCTTGCTCTCAGACAGCTCATGAGTTTCTGTATAGAGTGGATATCATTTAGTGGGTTAAATTCACTATTTGACCAAAACTATTCAAAGCATGACAAAGTGCAAAGGCTCAACTGTTTTGTAAATAACATGTTACAAACAAATGTTAATTATGCAATTGAACATCATTTGTTACAGCTCTTGATGGACGATGGAAGGAGCAATCTTTAAAAGTCCATAATTACATAATTATACAATAGTCTGTAATTGCAAATAATCATGTAAATATCTAATTGAATTTTTTAAAAAATCTGTGTTGCATCAGAAATGGGATAATAGGGACTTTACTGTTGAAGTGAACTAACCATCTCAGATGAAACATTATTCATTAATGTACAGTCTCAGTTCTCCATTAGAAAAAATATTTGATGTTTGTAGTCCTTGAAAATCATAAAGCAAAAAGATAACTTTGGAGTTAAACAAGTAAATTGCATTTTTGTTTAGTTTTTCAGTAGAAGCAAAACTTAGTTTCTTGGAAGAATGGCTTTCAAATGGACAAAAAGGTCATGTTGAAAACAAGCTTTATGCTCTGTAACTGATTTAGAAATTAGTGAATATTTTTTATTTGAAATGCACTTTTTTTTCTACAGTAAATTGCATAAACATTACAAGTAAATAAGTAGGTTTTTTTCTGTAATAGTAAAATAAGTATAAATTTTTTCCTTAAAGCTAGGGGAAAGGCAGAGTTAATAAACCATTCCATCATATCCAGTTAATAAGCATGGTGGACTGAAGTCTAAATATGTGATATAATACTGATTTAAGCTGAGTTTGTCTCCCACTGAGAATTCTCAATGAAAGTTGGGGTTTAAGACTGCAATTTTCATCACCACAAGATTTGGGATACATTTTGGTGGTGCATCATGCATGTAAATTTCCTTATGAGGAAATATCTTTATACCTACAATCAGTGCTTGTATTGACAGACAAATATTAATCCAGCAGACTTTTAAAAAATAACACCAGGTTGAAATTAACACATGATGATGAAAGTATTTTTTACTCTTTATATGAAATTAAGTAGTAATTTCTATGGCATGGAGGACTCTTAACATGTTGGTGTCTACCTACCTCTTGCAGGATAAACATAGACATGTGTTTTTCCAAGAAGTTACTGGAGAGAATTCATTTATTCTTTCAGTCAGGAACAAGCACTCACACATACACACACACACACACACACACACACACACACACACACACACACTGACTCTTTTTTGGGGCAAACATTTAGGAAGTTGTCTTGAGCTCTTCCAAACCATTTTTTTTTTGTATTGTTCTTGTTGAGTGATACAGTCATGGCACAACTACATTTTCTGTCACCTTTGCAGCCAAATGCTGTAATGGTATTGCTCATTTTTAAAATACAAGAGACAATCCCAACTTTGAGATCTACAGCCCTTTCCAGAATTTGTAATGAATTAGTAGCACTGGTCCAAATGTGAAGAAAGGAAAGAGGAGTTCTTTAGCAGCAAGCTTTATCCAATGATTTTGTTAACTACTCTATTAAAAATGTTGTTGCTTTGCTTAAGACAGAAATCTTAAAAAAAGTGTTTTCAACAAGATTTATCATATTAAAACACAAAGAATACAACTTGTTAGTTCAGTCTGGACAAACAATAAACAAACTGCAGTCCCTGCCACCTTTTTAATTATGAAAACGGCTCAGCTATGTTATCAATCCATCTTCCTGTCCTATTTCCTGCTTACATTTCTATCTTTGCACTTTTTTCCCTCCTAACACAGTGGTACTCTTAAAGGTTAAGAAGAAATACCTGTCACTTCTTCTTCTATGGCATATATACATGGGATAAAATTTTAATTAGAGAATGCTGAGTCCAACAGATTAATTCTGCTCTAAGTACTGAAAGTCACAGAATGCTTATTTTTTACAGTTGGAAATGTGAAGTCTATTCCACAGAAATACAATGTTGGAGTTTTTTCTTCAAAATTTTGCCTTCTAGTGTGATCTTTTTTCATTGTTCAACCAAATGTTTACACTGTCAAAGGGACTGGCCAAAAGCAGGAATGTGATTGCTCATGTCAATTTGTCAATTTAATGTAGAACACAGAACACAAAGAGCTATAGAGGTCTTGAAATGTTTTATATTGTCCTATGTAAAACTGAAGTGCAGCAGATGATGTTCATAACTATGCCTTAAATGGTAGGTCATAAAAATTTGTGCATAGCACCAGCTAAAGGCTTTTCAGGACATGAGGTTTAATTTCCAGATATAAAGAGTTGCAACAAAGATTTCTGATTGAATAATAGGTGTTTTTATTAAATCTTTTGAATGAGGAGTTTCATTCTCAGAGCTTGCTTATTCTTACTTTCACAACCTGGAGAGTTGTTCATCCTCCAGTTCCCTTTTGGTTAAATAGCAGGATTAATGGCATGTCAGTACCATGTGACCTGGAAGACATGTCTAGATTTGACTCTGGACTACCTTTTACTACTACTTATTGCCTTCACTGCTTCCCTGTAGGGAATGCAGACATTAGACAAACAGAGCTAAGTATAGAGGTGCCCCTACCACAACAATTTTAATATAGTAGTTTTGGATTTATTTCCAGCAAGTGGCTCTTGTGGAAGGGAAAAAATTTTCTTTGAAGCTAAAATTAGCATGAAAATATGGTCCAATGAAATTTGAAAAAACATGCCTCTGATGGTCATTTATGTGCAGGAAGCAGGTGTCATCTTTATGCCTAGCCTAATAAAGACTCAACAGTGACAAGCACTAATTTACACCATGATCAGTGATGGATAATTCCTTTAGAACAATACAAACTGGGTCCATTCCAGGTTCTGGATTTTTTTTTTTTTTATAAAATAGGATACTTTTAATATTATCTTACAAAAGTACATAAAATAGGAATTAATTATGAATGGATAGAAGGCAAAATATTCTTAATATTAGTCATCAATAAAGTATTCACATAAATACCTAGGGAAGTCTTCAGGTTTGTGAAGGATAATATCAGTGGTGAAAGATAATATCAGTACCATTGAAATTAGCTCAGCTGGTTAGAGCATGGTGCTAATAACACCAAGGTTCTGATTTTGATCCCCATATGGGCAATTTACTTAAGAGTTGAACGTGATGATCCCTGTGGGTCTCTTGCAATGCAGAATATTCTGTATTTATATCCTGTGAACTCTCCACTGTCTTTAATATTACTGAAACACAGTGGCTGCTGATAACAAATCAAGATACAGTCAATACATCAGTTTTATGGCTGAATTGTGGATTTGAGTCAAACAGCAGTGGTTTTAGCACCATAATAAAATAACTACTGCTAGTCATTGACAAATGCTGGTTTTGAGTATTTCCTGCTATTTGTTACTCAAAACAAATGTTACATATTTTGATCAACTGGCTATAAAGTAATATATCAATAAAAGCTAAATCTGAATCAAAACAAAGATTTACTAATTGAAACCAGATTTTTAAAATTGAATCCATTACTGTGGACTACTGTGTGTTCTATCCTTTTAAACTCCACTGCCTTCAAAGAAGAGATATATGACATCAGCACACAGGTCTGAAGTTAGCATAACCAAGTGGAAGACAACAGGAATTGCCCTATTTCATAGTCCTTATTTAGCAGGGGTTGATATATTAATTATGAGAGAGCATAAGAAATACCAGGGGACTACTCTATTGGCTCATACTGCCTGTCAACAGGTAACTGCCTCCTTCTCCACACCTCTGTTGAGGAATCACCTGCAATTCTCTCCCTTTCTTAGTTTTGTTAGGTTTATAGAGAATTAGGACAAAAGGAATAATATTAAATAGATGTTTTCCATAGATAAGTGCATGTGTGTGTTCATGCCTATGTATCTATAAAATCCTTCACTACATTTACATTGGCTGAAACACTAGGTCAGGCACATGGGAATTACAGTCCATATGCGATTGAATGGCAATGCCAAAGATATCCTACACAAACACATAGGTTCTCACAGAAGAAATGAGATAGAATTAAGACAAAGGGACATTTGAGTTTCAGGAGGGAAAACCAATTCTTGTTATACTTAAGTTTTAAAAATTATACTCCAGAGTGTCGTATTTTTTTCAGGGAAGTGAGGGGAGTCTTTTATATTGGAACACTTTTAAGTCAGATAGATAGAACCTGCTGGTTATATACTTGGAGTAAGGACTTGGCAAAAAGAATATTTTCCACTGATCTTTTTTACTATTTTAATGCATCATGACTTTTCCTCAGAAAATATGTTGTATTGAACTTAGTTCCGTAAGTCTTACTTCTTGAAGTCTTACTTCTTGAAGCAATAGTGACAACATGAAGATGCTTTGCATTGTTTAAGCAGTCTGAAGTTAATCTTTCTGTGATATCTCATTCTTCCAACGACTACCCCTTCCTTGTGCTGAAAGGAAGCAATGTGGAAACCCAGGCTAGGCAGATCTGTCTACCTCTCAGTTGTCTAGTAATCAAGTGTACTCCCTTTCAGATAAATGTAGGAGGATTTGATCATGAATGTATTTGAAAAAATTTAACCACAGTTGTTTAAAACTTAAACAAATCCTGTAGATATGCCTTATATATTATGTGCTAAATAGGAACTTAGAATACCTTTCCAATACAGAATTTATTAAATTTTTTCTCTTATATGAGGAATATTATTAACCCTCTGCACCTGTGTATATTTGCAATACTGAAAAACACTGCAGATTTATGAAGAGATTATTTCTTTCTAGGAAGTTACAATATGTCTTCTCACCTGCAGAAACTCTGGAAAGAGAATTTATACTCCAGGGGAGGTAGCTTCCTTGTTTAGTCTGGCAAAGGTCTGTAGAATACCTTGCAATTTTAGCAGCAACACCACTCTTGAAGTCTATCAGCAATATCTAGGAATTAAACACTAGTGGTAGGAAGTAGCTATAAATGCTTTTCAATTTGTCAGTTATTCTTCATCGATGTACGTTTTCTTTTTATAAAGAAAATATCTGAAATGCAAATTACTTTGATACGTAACTATTCTGCCAAGTAAGGACTTTGTAACATAAGAAGTAACAGATATCCTTATATTAACCTGCAGCATGTTGAAGGAAGAGAGAAGAAAACAATTTCTTTCACTATCTCTTATGTAAATTAATTGTCTCTAATGATTCACAAGTCACTATTTATGACTCAATATAAATGGTTTCCCCATTTTACAGTATTTTCAGAAAATCTCTTCATTGAAATGTTCAATAAAAATGAAAAGTTCAATGAAAACATTGCACTACATAATATGTGAGGCTAAACTTCTAGGAAGTTTTCTTTGAAAATACACTACTTTGTATTTTTAAGGATGGCTTAGTGTATGCTGTGATAAAGCTAAAATACAACCTCTTAAATGCATGTCGAACTGCAGGTACTAATAAACAGACAAAAATTATTCCTGTCTAAGGCTATTTTTGCACTATGGTACTTCTGGGCTATTTTCGTAATATGGTACATCTGTCTTAAAATGCAGCTAAAATAAAACTATTAATCTCTTTTTGTTTGCAGATTGTTTTTTTTTAATCTTTAAACCTCCTTTTGCATAGTTATGTGTGACATTAATTTGGCCCTAGATATGCAAGGTGACATTAAATAGTCTTCCATAACCAATTTAAAAAGGATTTTCCCAGCTCTGGGTACCTGATAAAATGTCTTTACTGAACTGAAGTTAGAAGTTTTGGGAAAACCCTTAAATTACTAAGAAGAATGCTTTCAATACATGACAAACAGCAAGCAAATGATACATTGCTAAACATAGCCTTTGAATATGATTCACGTTGGTTTATGTGTGGTGTATAATTAATTGCAAGTGATTCATGATCTTAAGTTTCCAAATCAAAAAGAAATGCAGACAGCTGATTCATATTTTTTACTGTGAGCAGTAATTTGTACCTAATGACTAGTAAAGTGAAATTACTGAGTGTGCTCAACTGAATTTCCTGAATACATCAGTGGGAGTTTTATAATTTTACAGTCAGCATGACATATTCAGAATCAGTTTTAAAAGTGACATTTGCTTCAGATTAGGTTTATAAATAAAATTAGAACTGAATTGGCAGTATTTTCATTTTAATCCCTTTTACTCAGGAATATATAATTTTGCTTTTATGTCTCTTTACATTAATTAGAAATAGCAGTTGCAGGCACAAGGTTAAAACCACCATTACATGTCAGCCTCCATGAGCAAGGAGGGCATTGTTTGAATGGAAAATTAACTATTCTTTCAGTTGAAGGAAACAAAACAAAACAAAAAATACTTACTGTTTTTCTTGCATCCCTCCTGTGGATCGAGACTCCTGAAAAGATAAGCCCAAAACTTGCAATAAACCTGTGCATGTGAAAGGTTACAAGCTTGCTTCACGGCTGTTCTCTGCCTCATGACTCCAGCGTGATGGACATCATAGCATCTTCTCCCACCAGCCATCCTACAAATGTCTCTTCTCACAATTCCACAGCCTTGATTTTGCCACACTTGAATTTTGCACAGTCTTTGTGTTGGTTATACCAGGTCGTGCCAGCTATGGAGCTGGAGCATGGCCAAGGAGTTTGTGCAGATTTAGGAAACAATCCCAAGTTCTTTCATAGTTGGACAAATAGCACAATACCAGAATTCCTGCCTCTACCCCTCCACAGCTTTGGCTTCAAGCTGTCAATTTTCCCTCTCTCAACCATGATTTCTTGAACTGGCCCAATGGAATGAC